>NC_092212.1:17513490-17550117 GCF_043381705.1 Parasteatoda tepidariorum
ACTTTTTAATATATATATATATATATATATTTATATATATATATGCTGTATACATGTCTATACACAGCCTTTGGAAAAAAACAATTTCAGATTACCAAATTAGGTAAGATCAAGTACAACAAAAAATGTTCAATTGACTTCGGTTAGTGATAGAATTGTTCTGAAAAGGTGATACACTCCAAAATTTACAATTTTAGGCTTGTGTTTTTTTAATTATTTTTTCCCATTTAACTTTAATGTCAAATAATTGTCGAAAAGTAAATTTTAAATCAATACTTATAAGTTGCAAACTTATTAAGTCTGAACGTGATATAAACATGTCTAATTATCAGAGACAAAACTCCATTTGAAATTTGAAAACTATAGTACGTCAGAAAATTATAGTAATAATAAAAGTATAGCATGATGGAGATTAAATAAATCCTTTACAGTGTAGGTTTAAACCCCTTGCATTTTGACAAATTAGCTATGGTTTAAGTCACTGCTATTTTATAAGCATATTTTTTAATTACTTGAAGTTAATTATATTTTAAAAATATTTTTAGGTTTGTTAAGACAAGTTACATTTTTCATTGTAGATTTCTTTAATGAAGTCATACAAAACCTTTGAAAAAAGGAGTTTTGTGTGAGAGGCTTTGACATACTACAAAGGCTTATTTGATTTAAAATGATTACTTCTGTTTTCTGGGAAAACCCTGCAATTTATTTAACACTTTAATAGGGGATATGATTTAAACTGCATTGCCTACTTTTGGTACTATTATAAACCACTAGGATTGTGATAGTTTCAATCCCTTAAAATACGTGATTTCTTTTTCAATCAACCTCTTTAAAGTTTTAAAATCCTAATGATAAAGCTGGTCTCTTTATTTTGAAAGTTTACACGGCAACTGTAGCTTTTTTTAAGCTTGTAGATTTTCTTAATTTTTTTTTAAACTCTTCTTAACTGCTTTGCATTAATATAAAAACTATTTGCATATCAATAACACATTCCACAGTTGATTCTCTGTTCTTATGGAAACTAAGAACAAGATTTTGTTTTAGTCATAGAGTTCTTTCTGATGTTTTGTACATTTTCTTCCTTCCATATTCAATTTAATTGTTTAGATTTCTACTCAAAAATATCGGAAATTTATATTTAGGAAATAAAAAAATTGCAGTAGAGAATTATTTTTAGTCAGTAACAGGAAAAACATGGTTAAAATCAAATGCATAAATGACAAATTTCATTGTAAAATGAAAGTTAAAAAAGTATTTAATATTCTTCCTTAATATTAGATTCTTAACAAATTGAGACAATAACTTTTAATTTTTAATTAGATTATTTTGGATATTTTTTTCAATTTGTGATTTTTACACTGTTTTGATTCTCGCAACTAAAAGAAATAGAAAAGTTGGTTTGAATTTTCAAATTATTTATAAAATCACGGTGAAACGTCCAAGCGTAGTGACCTCCTCTATTTGGGAGGTATGGAATTTTTTCCATAGACTAGGTATTTTTTCTATAGACCATCAAAACATATCTCTCCTAGCTATCAGCAAAATTCGAATAAGGAAGCAATAAAAAAATCGTTAAATTTTTTTTAACTAAATAAATAAATAGATTCAAATGTAATGTAAATATTTGTGAGTGACTCTTATTTGGAGAGCTCTTTTTGACGAAAGAGATTGACAACCTTATGTTACAGTCAGAGTGCACTAGGGACGATATTATCGAAGATTTACTTTCAGAGGTGAAAGTTAAATTAGAAAAAAAATTAGCATAGAAAAAACTTAACATATCAAACAAACAAACCCCTTCTCATTTTTTATTAAAGTGAAATAATATTTATGATATAAACTAAAATGACAGCTAAGACAAACAAACATAATTGTTTATTGATTTAAAATAGTTCTCTTATTCATAATTGATAAATTTTTTAACACATATTTATATCAGTATAGATAATTTTTATTGACGCAGAGTTTTGTACATCGATCCGGCTTTTATTACGCCTGTGGCATTTCCGCGCCAAGGAAATGACACTGAGTAGAATAAAAATCACTTGCAAAAATCAAGTACATTCGATAATATTTTGAACTCAATGGAGGTAACCCCTAAGAGCGACCAACCTCCATTAATGAGAATTTTACTGTGGAACAGAGAGTGGTCGCTCCCGAGAGGTTCCGTCGTATATCCAATTTTTCGCACCATTATTAGTTAGACTATAGACTAGAGTTCGGCTTTACCCTGTCCCGCCCCCATTTCGGCGCATCCAGGGAATACTGTTGAAGGATCGGTTTAGGCCAGATCCTCCATTCTGTTTTCAAAAAGTCTTTCACAAATCTCTTCAATTCCTTTGTTTAGTTTCTTTTGGTTCCAGTTTAGTTAGACTACAAATATTTAATTCTTTATTGTGCAACTTTATTTCGCTTCATAATTTTCGAACCGTCTTTTTTTGTTATTCATATCGAAACAGCTCGCGTTCATCAATTTTTCATACGCACTGATGCTACTATTCGAGTTGGTGCCCCACTACCTTTACCAATTTTCATTGGAAATACATAAAGTGTAGCACCTGAAATAGGAAGTTTATCAATATTGGCTACATTTTCTAAAGCAAACAATCTATGCCTTAGTACATAACCGTGGCAAGGTGAAATTTTGGTTGTACCTGGATCAATGGAAGCGGTATCAACGCCTACTCCTTTGATACTTCTACACTCGGTCATCCACTTACAAGCTTCTGGTGAGAATCCTGGAAAATGCAATGTTGAGGTGTCATCACTTGAGGAGCCGAGAAAAGCATCACGGTCGTTCCATTTGTGGCCCCAACCAGAGTTCAATAAAACTATAGTCCCATTCAAACACCTCTGTGTTGTGCGTTCCCAGTTCATGACATCCTCAACGGTAGCTACAGCATCAGGACTAAGTGATGCTTTTCTAGTTATGTCGATAACAGCTGCTTTCCCGAAGAAGGAACGGGCTGGTATCTCATCAACAGTAATTTCTCCTTTGACAAAATGTGCCGGAGCATCCATGTGCGTACCAGTGTGCGTAGAAGTTGAGAAATCCTCATATTGAAGCCTAAAATAATAATAATAAAGTTATATGATAAGCATTTTTTTATAACTGTCATTGAATAGCCGATCCAGTTTTGAGCTTTCGACTATCAATATTTCAACTTCGAAGCCTTGTGAATTTGACCCAATTCAGAAGGCAAAAGGGACTCCAGAATCAAATATGGGAAGAAATTTGCTATTGTCGAGAACTTTTTGATTGAATTTTACCAGCATTTGTTTTACGTAGAGAGGTAAACCACGAAAACCTCCCGTGTTTATCATGACGGCAAGGGGCCTCTAAAACTCATTATCCGTCTACCACTGAGGATATTTTATTTTCGCAGTGTGCTCGGAGCAAACCGAAATTCAGAATTCTTATCGACCAGCCATCGCTAGGGTTCAAACCTCATCACTAGGGGAGCCTCATTGGGAGGCGAGAGCTCTATCCACGGATCCACCATGGCATTATAGAAAATTTATGATAAAAGCAAATTTGTTAAGTCATACCCTCCAACTTATGAGGATTTTGAAAATAATTCTTTCTAGTGGTAGCGAACCAAAGTAGAAATTTTTAAAGCAAATGGATCTCTCATAAAACTTTTATCAGAACTTAAGAATCTAGCCTTATCGCCTGCACTTTTATAAGTAATAGTGGACAAGTTACGCTAAAATTAATTTTTTTTAAATATTAAGACATTAATTTTGCTACCGTCTGAAAAGAAGATTTCTGAAACTACGGAAATTCCGTAGGGTATGTTAAGTAAACCATCCCTGTATATTCAACAGCTGTCAAATAACAAGACAGAGATGCCAACTTGTCTTGCTTTGTAAGCAATCTTGCTCTTCAGGGGAATAAAAAATTTTGGTTTAGTAAATTTAAACATTTTTCCACCAGAGCCTATAAAATCTAATAAAATAAGAATTGTTGCAATTATCTTGTGAAGAGTCTTTTAAAGAGAGGGCGAAATTCACAATAATTCGGCGAGTTTTGTTTGCATTTCTCTATCTCTTTTGCAGAAAATGAAACAATTGGCATTCTTGGCTGACATGCAAAATAAATTAAATCCCCTTTTTATTAGCTGATCACTGGATAAATCTCTTCGGAACGGACGAGTCATATATGCAATCGTGCAGACATGTGATGGAAAAAAATAAAAAGCATTAGTTTACATGTGAACATAGCCAGTTTGACAAACTTATTTTTCTTTAACATATCCAACATTTTTAACATATCCAATTTATACAATTACGTAACAATATAATTTTCGTATTGAATTAAGTAGTGATGAATTAAATAAGTTGAACCATTACTACCCCACCCACAAAAACCGGTAAAACTGGTTGTTTGATCAGTTTTATCAATTTTACTCTGAATGTCAAAGATATTAAGAGGACTATCAAAGTTTTGCTTACAAGTGATGAACTTTAGCGGGATTTAATGTATTTATATAGAGAAAGGATTAATTTATAGCAATCACTTCACATTTATAAAAAATCTTGTTAATTTTATATGAAACATTAAAATTAAATTGGCGTTACATACATTAGCAGGCTTGCTTGCTCAATTATGGTTTATATCCCTTTGTCAAATAGAAGAACAGATAGAGCAAATTAGAGAAAGTACATCAAGGATAAATAATCAAGGATTATGGATTAAGGGACGAAAAATACATCAAGGATTACGGCTCGATTTGAACCTGTTATTTCCACACTGAACGGAACGATTGGTGGGTTTGGCGGATTAAAATGTTTTCATAATAGCAATTTTCAGTCAAATTTTTCATTTCCATCGGGATTTAACGATAAAAACGGAATGAAAAATACTGAAAACAATTTTGAAAGCAAAGAAATGAAGAGGAGGGCTGTGACTCCTAAGAAACTTAACTTAAAATACAGCACAATTCTAATGCTGTAAAATCATTACTAAATCGTGAGCAGCTGAAGATATGATGAAACATTTGGAACATTGTATTAGAACAAAAGGAAGAGAAGCAAAGTTCTTTAAAGTTCAACGTTAGATCAGCATTATATTTCTACTTCTTAGATGGAGAAAAAATTCTGAAAGCATTATGCATTTATTTTATTTTATCATCCTAATCATTATCTAGGATTGCGCTATCACCTGTATCGAACAAGAATTTTTCCAATTCTCGAGTTTCTTAACTATGGACTCTATTGCAGTAATTGGAATTATAGAACTAAATAAATAAAAAAACAAAAAAGAATCATTTTGGAGAGAAATAGGATATTGTTTTCATGCTACCTTGTGACAAATTTAAATTATCTGTCCAGTATTCAGCAACTAATTAAGATTTGTGAATAGATTTCGATGCATTTTATTCATTGAAAATTTGTCTCGTTAAATTTAAATACAGAAACTTTTAAAACTGAGTTCAGTCAATCCTTTTTTTTTTATAAATTAGTGTTCTTTTCTTAAACTTAAAATGTAATTCTACAGGATAAAGCAAGAAAATAGCTCTAAAAAATAAATAAAATTTAAAATTATTTAATTTTTGACAAAGGTTTGATTTATGCTGTCGTCAGTTTGGTGCATAATTGTGTAGTGTATTGCTAATTTCTCATACCTTGTACAAGAAACGTATACACTGTAAGTATTATTATGTCCAGTGCTCGGAAAAACTACATAATTATTGCAGTTAGCTACAACTATTTTATTACAAATGTAGTTAACTACAGCTTCAACTACTGCACAACTACAACTAGTTTACAGTTGCATCTACTTCACTACATTTGGAAAGTGAAGTTTGCTGGAGAGCATAATTTACTGCCATGTTCAAAATTTTTTTGAATAAAAAATTGTCTTGGATTAAAAATAAGGAACTATGATAAAATACTTATTCATGTGCACACGAGCCAGTTTGTATTCCAAAATATTTTTTTTTTCAATTTGTACAACTTTATACTTCAACATTTGTACATTTTGTATACTTCAACATTTTATGATTCCTCTACAGCAAATATTTAATTTGAGAAATGTTAGGAAATTATCAAATATTATCAATTTTGTTAAGTGTTTAATGCACTTTTACTTCCTCTAAGAAATTAAGTACATCGACACTTTGTTCCCTTCCTTTAAAATAACATATGCATTTCACGTGTATGCATTCGCCTGTGAATGTGTGACCAAAGTGATCTATTATTCGTAATCTCTAGCTTAAATATTAAATATACAACTCTCTAAATAGACAATTCTTGTTAACTCTCAGTCACATGGTCATTTTAAATTGCATTCATTGACGGGACCATGAAAATTTATGCCCATCAAATTAGCTGTGTTAGAACCCTGTTCCTATACTAAATTAACATAAAAAGTAGTTTTCAGGAATCTCTACTCACTACATTATTTCTTTTTAAAAAGTAGCACACAATACTACAAACTATATTAAAATTAACGACTACAGTAATTTCACTACTTATAGTGCTCTACCTCGGGAAACCACATATAATGTCATATAAAATACTTTTTAATTTATTTTAATAAGAATAACGGTAATTAAAATACACTTATTGATATATTTTAATTATTTTCTTCTAGGACGATAAAAACCTTTTCATTTACTTTATAGTTATTTTGTTATAAATATTTACAACGTTTTAACGCTTAGAAAAATGCCCAGTCATGACAAAATATGAACAGTTATTAAAGCTTTCATAACATGAAATAATATTAAAAAGAGCAACAAAACTACATTTTGTGACATATATTTTAAAAATTAAAAAGATTTTATGAAGGAATTATCTGAAATCAGAATTTGAATGGGGGGGAAAATTACGTCGTTTATGAAAAGTTCGTAAGAAAGTTGAAGTCACTACTTACCATTTTGTTACCAAATTTTCGTTGGGGACTTTGACCCACTTTTCGATTTTGTACTCATTAAATATTACATAACATAACGTAGTTTCATCAAATACAAGAAAGAAAAAGGTTACCGAAAGAAAAAGGTTACATATCAAGAATGCAACGGGGGAAAAAATATGTCGTTTATAAAAAGTTCGTAAGAAAGTTGAAGACAGCACTTACCATTTTGTTACCAAATCTTTATTGGGGCCTTTAACTAATTTTTCAATTTTGAATTTACTGAATATTGGATAACGTAGCGTAGTTTTATCATATACATAAGTCATATCAATAAACGTTTTACGTTTACGCCTAGCATTAGTAAACTGTAAACTTAAAAATGTGAATAATAAGACGTAAAACAACTTCATTTCAAAATCGAAATAGAATATAAAAAATTATATTCGTGAAATATTTCAAAATCATGTATATATAACAAACGAATTTCTTTCCAGTAATTGTAAAAAAAAATTGTGGGCTTTCATATATGAAAAGGAGTAAATTTTTTTACAACCTAAATCGCGAGTGTTGATTGGAGAATAGTAATTATGATGAAGCATTACTGAAGTTGGAATACATCTGTGCAAACAATTTTGAAATTACGCATTTCTTGTATCGTGATGTTTGGCTTAACAATCATGTATGGTATTAAGAAAAGTTTCAGGTAACACAAAAAAGTAGAAGAAAAACGCGTATTCCAAATGAGTACATTACCTTTATAATTCTGAAGGAAAATTCTAGTAATCTAGTACATTTGCGATATCGTGACCCATAGATTTATTAGGTTTTCAATTTGAATTAATACGTATAAAAAATCACATTATTGCTTCATTGATCTGTATGAACAGTATGCAGTTCTGGAATTCTTATCTTGTTTCACTGCGTTTCAACTCCCTTCCATGTTTATCAGTATGAAATCTCTGCTGAGTTGCCAACGCAAGCTTCAATCAATCCCTGATCGCTATAAACATAATTTATCGCTATATTATCAGATGCCAACTTGCTCCGTATAGCAAATATATATCTTAAAGTGGTAGTTTATCAATTGTGATTCTTAGTTTAATAAATTCAATTTAGTAGATTTTTATCCACCACTATTTCTAAATAATTCGTAGGTTTATATAATTCACTACTTTACTTAATTATGTCATGAAATACCTTTAAAAAAGCAAGAAAAAATAGTCAAATATTTGCGTAATTTACTTGGAAGTTATGTACGTTTTCTGTAATTATTTAGGCGTGTGCGGAACAATTTCCATCTCTGTATTATTGACTAGGGAAATTTATTATCAGTCGAAATTTCGAACATAGAACTTTATTTTAACTGGAGTTCTGTGATGGATGGCAATAGGGAAAAACAAGTTTCAATCGTTTCTTCACTACTAGCTTTAGTTTTTGCAAAAGATCATGAAATAAAAGAAAAATGTAAAAAGTAATCAAACTTACCGGCGTGCAGCGAAATGCGGTTTACGTTTAAAAGTATAATAATTAAACAGTTAACAAAATTCTCGAAGAAGTAAAATATTTGAAGTTGTGCTTATAGCTTGAATCGTATAAAATAAAATTAAAAAATATATATTTGATCGAAGAAGAAAAAATTTAGTACTGTCATCTATGAGTCTATCAATAATCTAATTTCTTAAAGATAACTTACAGCTTATAGCTCTGATTTAAAAAGGTTGTTTTTTGCGCTTCCTGTTACACTTACTAAAATTTCATTTGTTATGTTTTCTGAATGATTAATGTGATCATGGTAGTATAAGCAAACTACATCACCAAATTACTATTCCTAAGTTCGTCTGAAATTCCGTACTTATATGTAACGCTTTTAAATCGCTTTTAAATCCTTACGCTTAGTTACGCTTTTAAAACGTGATTTTACTAATCTAAACAAGTAAAAATCTACGGTGATTGAAATGAAAACAAAAGTTTGGAGCTGAAAGACGAAATTATTGAAAAAAATGAAATTAATTTGTTGAGGAATAATTATAAAACCACCAATATTGTTAGTGACGTCAAGAATATTTAATTTAAGCACATTAATTAAATGTACTAAGAGACAAAATTAATGGAGAAATGTTACTCGTTTGTTGAATCAGAAAAATATTATTGATGTCAATGATGCTTAATTAACTTTAATTATAAATACTAAATTACATTAAAATATGCAATGAGCTAAAAATAAAAACTAATGGAGAAAATGTACTTATTCTTTGCGAAGTACCGTAAAAAGCCGAAATACCATCGACATACTATTCTGACACCAATGATGGTTAATTTTGGTAATGGGCACTATTGGCATTATGGTAATAGGTGAAGTTTTGATACTTACCAAATATATTATTACTTATGTACAACGTATTTTAGAGTAAATTTGGTGCCAATTACAGCTGCAACAATACTTTACATTTTTATGATATTTATCCATGCCTTCAGATTTATTGATGCCTTTTTTTAAGATCGAAGAACGGTTTTCAGCTAGTATAAAATATAATTAACATGGATGAGCCAGAATAGTCTTAATTAAATATTACAGCAGGCTGTGCGTGCATATATCGCAATCAAATCCATTACTTTTTTGTACTTAATTTATTGTACAATAAAATTCTTTCTGACAAAATTGACTAAAGTTGCGCCATTGCGAAATGCTCAAACATGTTCCAAAAACCAAAAGGAAATAGAATTAATTATTTTCGTGTTTTAAAACAAGAATCGTTATCAAAACTTTAGGGGAAGAAAATCTAAGAGAAAAGATGCATTTAATTCTATATCTAGACCGCTAAGTTTTTAATTGCTGGCAAACCTAAACAAATTAAGATACGCTTTATTGTTACCCTACCACTCTAAATATTATGGAGATCTAGGTCTTGCTAATTTACAATCCAGTGACCTTTAACTACTAGCTTTATTTTTCGGAGATTTTTCTCTTGGTTGTAGTTGGTCACAATTATGATTTTTGTTTTTAATTTAAGAATCTGCCAAACAGGAGAGCGGGTTACTAAATACTGCTGGATTGGAAAATCTCTTCCTGTTCGGCATGTATGCATTTCANCTTCTTAGATGGAGAAAAAATTCTGAAAGCATTATGCATTTATTTTATTTTATCATCCTAATCATTATCTAGGATTGCGCAATCACCTGTATCGAACAAGAATTTTTCCAACTCTCGAGTTTCTTAGGTATGGACCCTATTGCAGTAATTGGAATTATAGAACTAAATAAATAAAAAAATAAAAAAGAATCATTTTGGAGAGAAATAGGATATTGTTTTCATGCTAAATTGTGACAAATTTAAATTATCTGTCCAGTATTCAGTAACTAATTAAGATTTGTGAATAGATTTCGATGCATTTTATTCATTGAAAATTTGTCTCGTTAAACTTAAATACATAAACTTTTAAAACTGAGTTTACTCAATCCTTCTTTTGGTAATAAATTAGTGTTCTTTTCTTAAACTTAAAATGTAATTCTACAGGATAAAGCAAGAAAATAGCTCTAAAAAATAAATAAAATTTAAAATTATTTAATTTTTTACAAAGGTTTGATTTATGCTGTCGTCAGTTTGGTGCATAATTGTGTAGTGTAGTGCTACTTTCTCTTACCTTGTACAAGAAACGTATACACAGTAAGTAGTATTATGTCCAGTGCTCGGAAAAACTACATTATTTTTGTAGTTTATACAACTATTTTACTACAAATGTAGTTAACTACAGCTACAACTACTTCACAACTACAACTAGTTTACAGTTGCATCTATTTCACTGCATTAGGGATGTAAACTTTACCGGAGAACATAATTTACTGCCATGTTCAAAATTGTTTTGAATAAAAAATTGTCTTGAATTAAAAACAAGGAACTATGATAAAATACTTATTCATGTTCACACGAGCCAGCTTGTATTCTAAAATAATTTTTTTTTCAATTTGTACAACTTTATACTTCAACATTTGTGCATTTTGTATACTTCAACATTTTATGATTCCTCCACAGCAATTGAGAATTTAATTTGAGAAATGTTAGGAAATATTATCAAATGTTAGCAATTTTGTTAAGTGCTTAATGCTCTTTTATTTCCTCTAAGAAATTAAGTACAACGAAAATATGTTCCCTTCCTTTAAAATAACATCAATGTTTCAAAAGTATGCATTCGCATGTGAAAGTGTGATCAAAGTGATCTATTATTCGTAATCGCTAGCTTAAATATTAAATATACAACTCTCTATATACACAATTCATGTTAACTTACAGGGGCATTTTAAATTGCATCCATTAACGGAACCATGAAAATTTATTCCCATCAAATTCTATAAATTAGTTATGTTAGAACCCTGTTCCTATACTAAATTAATATAAAAAGTAGTTTTCTGGAATCTCTACTCACTAAACTATTTTTTTAAAAAAAATAGCACACAATACTACAAACTACATTAAAATTAACGACTACAGTAATTTCAGTACTTGTAGTGCGGTACTTCACGGTAGTTAAAATATACTTATTGATATATTTTGATTATTTTCTTCTAAAGACGATAAAAACCTTTTCACTTACTTTGTAGTTATTTTGTTATAAATATTTGAAAAGTTTTAACGTTTAGAGAAATGCCCAGTCATGACAAAATATGAACAATTATTAAAGTTTTCATAGCATAAAATAACATTAAAACGAGCAACAAAACTACATTTTGTAACATATATTTTAAAAATTTAAAAGATTTTCTAAACTATTATTCAGGAATTATCTAAACTCAGAATTTGAATTGGGGAAAAATTACGTCGATTATGAAAAGTTCGTAAGAAAGTCAATACTTACCATTTTGTTACCAAATTTTCGTTGGGGCCTTTAACCAACTTTTCAATTTGTACTCATTAAATATTGGATAATATAACGTAGTTTCATCAAATACAAAAAATCATATCAATTAACTTTTTGCTTTTAGTCCTAGCATTAGAGAATGCTAGGCCCGAAAGAAAAAAGTTACATATCAAGAATGCAACGGGGAAAAAAATATGTTGTTTATAAAAAGTTCGTAAGAAAGTTGAAGATAACACTTACCATTTTGTTACCAAATCTTTATTGGGGCCTTTAACTAATTTTTCAATTTTGAATTTACTGAATATTGGATAACGTAACGTAGTTTCATCATATACATAAGTCATATCAATAAACGTTCTACGTTTACGCCTAGCATTAGTAAACTGTAAACTTAAAAATGTGAATAATAAGACATAAAACAACTTCATTTCAAAATCTAAATGGAATGTAAAAAATATTCGTGAATTATTTCAAAATCATGTATATATAACAAACGAATTTCTTTCTAGTAATCGTAAAAACAAAATTGTGGGTTTTCTTTTATGAAAAAGAGTGAATTTTTTTATAACTTAAATCGCGAATGCTGATTGGAGAATAGTAATTATGATGAACCATTACTAAAGTCGAAATTCATCTGTGCAAACAAGTTATAAATTACGTATTTCTTGTATCGTGATGTTTGGGTTAACAATCATGTATGGTATTAAGAAAAGTTTCAGGTAACACGGAAAAGTAGAAGAAAAACACGTTTTCCAAATGAGTACATTACCTTTTTAATTCTCAAAGAAAATTCCAGTGATCTAACACATTCGCAACATCGTGACCAATAGATTTATTAGGTGTTGAATTTGAATTAATAGGTATAAAAAAGCATATTATTGCTTCATTGATCTGTATGAACAGTATGCAATTATGGAATCCTTATCTTGTTTCACTGCGTTTCAACTCCCTTCCATGTTTATCAGTGTGAAATCTCTGCTGGAGTTGCCAACGCAAGCTTCAATCGTTCCCTGATCGCTATAAACAGAATTTTATCGCAATATTATTGATTAGTGAAATTTACTGTCAGTCGAAATTTCGAACATTTTAACTGGAGCTCGGTGCTGGATGGCAATACGGAAATACAAGTTTCAATCGTTTCTTGACTGCTAGCTTTAGTTTTTTTTTTTAATTAAATCATATGCATTAAATAGATTTTAATGTCTTTAGTCACGGGTTAAAAAGATCTCCCCCCCCCCAAAAAAAAAAATCCAGTTTGTTATAAGTAGTAGAATTATTTTTCATTTTTATTTAAAAGAAATATTTCGATAATGGAACAAAAAGTTTTACTTTCACAACAGGCGATCTGCCTGTGTATTTAACTTCAGTGACATTAAACGTTGAAAAAAGACATCTGTGTAGGATAAACCAGCCCAGTATATATGGTGATCGGGCTAGCATAAGCAGACCACTTCACCTGATTAATATTTTTAGGATGATCGGAAACCATGTGTTTACTTTGTTTACAGTTATTCTTTTAAAACGGGTTTGCACAAAACTAAATAATTTTCAATCAAGTATAACTGAAATGAATGTTTTGAACTAAGAAGCAAAATCAATTGAAAAATAGTTCTAATTTGTTGGAAAAAAAATATTACATTAAAATGCCGATATTATTACTGACGTCAGAGGTGTTACAATTTTAAGTAAGAAGTAAGTCATGCACTAAGAAGGAAAAATAATTGAAAAATGGAACTAATTCGTTCAAGAGAACATTAAAAATTGGTAAAGTAATATTTATGTCAATGATGTTTAATTATTTTTGATGATAGGTACTAATTGAAATAAAACCAAAAAAGCTAAATTGATGGAGAAAATGTACTTATTCGTTACGATATACCGCAAAAATTCGCCATACTATTATTGACACCAATACTAAGCATTTTTATAATAGATTTCTTACGGTCCCTCGAACAAATACTATAAGTATAGGAGATAGTAGCTTGACTGTGATAAATCTTCGATATCATAGTTGCCTTGAAAAACAGCATTATGCCAGATAAAACTGAATAATGCAGTTAGCCTTTATTTAGCTAAAAAAATGATTTGAAAAATCTAATATCTTAAATCCATCGAGAAGGGCAACAAATAATCTATAAATATAATTCGTGGTAGTACAGTCGAACTCGTTTATAACGAGCACAAAGGGACCGTAACATGTACTCGTTAAATCCGAGTGCTCGTAATAAACTGGTGCTTAAGGCAGGTGCGCAACCAGAAGAGGGGGGGGGGCTTGGGAGGTCAAATGATTGGATTTACTTAAAATGTAATTAATACTTACTTACTCTAATTACATTAATTAATTTTATCGCGTTTTTTTTTATTTCGCGCACATTTCTTATCATTTTGAAAAAAAGATAAGAAAGAAAGACTAGAAGGATGAGAAAAAAGATTGCAAGACAGAAAAATATTGCTCGCTAAAACCGGGTCTTGCTCGTTAAAAGCGACTTCTGTTCCATAGACTTAACATTGATCCAACCAAATATTCTCGTNCTAATATCTTAAATCCATCGAGAAGGGCAACAAATAATCTATAAATATAATTCGTGGTAGTATATAGGCAAACTACATCACCAAATTAATATTCCTAAGATTATGTGAAACCATCTTGATGATTTTCGTTTCGCTTTCAAAACGTGTTTTTATCAAACTTAATAATTAAAAATCGACGGTAATGGAAATAAAAACAAATTGTACTGAAAAGCAAAATTAATGGAGTAATGGAACTATTTCGTTATGGGGTACCGTATAAGTCGTCATACTATTNATTACGACGAAGCATTATCTAAATTGGAGTACATCTGCGCAAACAAGTTTTAAATTACTTCTTTCTGTATCGTGATATTTGGGTTAACTAGCGGTATTTTATTAAGAAAAGTTTCAGATAACTCAAAAAAGTAGAAGACAAACAAGTATTACAAAATAATACCATACCTTTTTAATTTTTACAGAAAATTCCAGTAATTTAACGCATTCGCGACATCGTGATTCATAGATTTATTCGGTGTTTAATTTGAATTAACATCTATAAAAAAGCATATTGTTGCTTCATTGATCTGTATAAACAGTATGCAATTCTGGAATGCTCATCTTGTTTCACTGCGTTTAATTGAAAAATGGTACTAATTCTTTTAAGAGAACATTAAAAATAAGTAAACTAATATTTATGCCAATGATGCTTAATTATTTTTGGTGATAGGTACTAATTGAAATAAAACCAATATGCTATGCACTAAAAAGCAAAATTGATGGAGAAAATGTACTTATTCGTTACGAGGTACCGTAAAAATTCACCATATTATTATTGACACCAATACTATGCATTTTTATAATAGATTTCCTATGGTCCCTCGAACATATACGTACAGGAGATAGTAGCTTGACTATGGTAAATTTTCAATATCATGAGTTGCCTTCAGAAATAGAATTGTGCTAGATAATACTGAATAATGCAGTTAGCCTTTATTTAACTAAAAATGCGTTTTGATAAATCTAATAAGTTAAATCCAATCAAGAAATAATCTATAAATATAATTCGTGGTAGCATTGGCAAACTACATCACCAAATTAATATTCCGAAGGTTATTTGAAACCATCTTGATGATTTTCGCTTTGCTTTTAAAGCGTGTTTTATAAGACTCAATAATTTAAAATCAACACAATAATTAAAAAAAATTTTTTTATTGAAAAGCAAAATTAATGGAGTAATGGAACTATTTTATTATGGGGTACCGTAAAAGTCGCCATACTATTGTTGACAGCAATGATGCATAACTTTGGCAATGAGCACTGCATCATGGTAATTGGTGCATTTTTAACTTTTTCCAAATTATTCCTATATAGGGACAACGTATTTTAGAGTAAATTTGGTGCCGATTACAGCTGCACCAATACTGTACATTTTTATTACATATTTATAATAAAGCTATATAAGTACAGGAGAAAGTAGCTTGACTGTGATAAATTCTAAATGTCATGAGTACTCTTGAACATCATCATTATTCTAGATGTCACTGGATGCAGTTAATCGTTATTTTGATGGGATGCACTAATAAACATGTGTTTTATTTAATCTAATAAGTTAAAGTCACCGAGAAGGGTATCAAATACTCTATACATGACATAAAATTCAGAATTAGTGTATCTATATATCAAATTGCTGATATACAGTAAATTTTACAAATACGAGATTAAAAAGGAATATAAATAAGTAAAATTAGAAACGAATAACGTAGCCCGATTTTTTACTTTTTCAATTGTATTTTAAATTCAGAGTCATTTAATAAATAAAATTTTCTCATTGACTTCATGGAAGCCAGTGTTTTAAAATAAGCTATGGATAATTCAATTTTTTCAAATATTTTAAAGATATATAACTTATAGCTTATAGCTCTAACAAAAAAGGTTGCTTTTTGCACCTCCTGTTATAATTACTTAAATTTTATTTGTTATGTCAGGCTATCTGAATGATTAGCGTGATCATAGTAGCATAAGCAAACTACATCACCAAATTACTATTTCTAAGTTCATCTGTAATTCCGTAATTATTTGTTTATAGTTATGGTTTTAAAACGTGATTTTACAAATCTAAGCAATTTAAAATCTACGGTAATTGAAATAAAAACGAAAGTTTAGAGCTGAAAGACAAAATTATTGAAAAAATGGAATTAATTTGCTGAGGAGTAATCATAAAAACACCAATATTGTTAGTGACGTTAAGAATAATTAATTTACGCAAATTAATTAATTGTACTAAAAGGAGAAATGTTACTCGTTTGTTTAAGAAAGCGTTAAAAAATCAGCGAACTATTATTGATGTCAATGATGCTTAATTAATTTTAATTATAAATACTAAATTACATTAAAATATGCAATGAGCTAAAAATAAAAACTAATGGAGAAAATGTACTTATTTGTTACGAAGTACCATAAAAAGCATGGGTGCCGTCGACATACTTTTCTGACACCAATGATGCTTTATTTTGGTAATGGGCACTATTGGCATTATGGTAATAGGTGAAATTTTGATACTTGCCAAACATACTCTTACTTAGGTACAAGGTATTTTAGAGTTAATTTAGTGCCGATTACAGCTGCAACAATACTTTACATTTTTATGATATTTATCGATGCCTTTTTTTTAAACCATGTACACCATGTATTCAGCTAGTATAAAATAAAATTAACCAAGATAAGTCAGAATAGTCTTCATTAAATATTACAGCAGGTTGTGCTCTCATATACCGCAATCAAATGCATTATTTTTTTAAATTTAAATTTAATAAAGTATTAAAAATTCAATAAAAATAAAATAACAATAATACAATAAAATTCTTTCTGACAAAATTTACTAAAGTTGCGTCATTGCGAAATGCACAAACATGTTCCAAAAACCAAAAGGAAAAATAATAATTAATTATTTTTAATTGTTTTAAAGCAAGAATCGTTATCAAAACTTTAGGGAAAAAAATCTAAAAAGAAAGATGCATTTAATTCTAGATCTAGATTGTAAAGTTATGAAATGCTGACAAACCTAAACAAATTAAGATAAGCTTTATTGTTACACTACGACATTAAATATTATGGAGATCTAGGTCTTGCTAGTTTACAATCCAGCGACTTTTAACTGCTAGCTTTATTTTTCGGAGATTTTTCTCTTGGTTGTAGTTGGTCGCAATTATAATGCAAGCTTTAATTTCTTTAGAAATTAGCTATCGAATGAAAAGAAGAAGTTAAGAATCATTTTTGTTTTTAATTTAAGAAGCTCCCAAATAGGAAATAAATATATATATATATATATATATATACATATATATNACGTATTTCGTCTTTTTTTCGAAAACGAAAGCGAATCGAACACTTTTTGCTCACAATTATGAAAATCGTTCCTCTAAAGATTGTTCTGCGCAAAAAACAAAAAATTATATATATATATATATATTTACTCATTCAGGCAAAAAATAAACTGAAAATATTATTTCAAATTAAATCTGCTGCTTTCCGAACAAAAGTAATTTCAATTACTAAATCCCCACATCTGAATTAGGTAAGATAAATTACCTGTGTTAATGCAACAAAAAATGAGTTACCATTGTCACTTCTTTTGAAAAATAATTTTAGGGAATTGGTTGTTATAATTAGTCAATTAAAAGTGTTATTTAGTCACATATGGAATTGCCTTATATTTAAGATAAAATGTTTAATAGATTTTTTTTTCAATAGTAAACAATTCAGATTTTGAAATATTGCTTGTCATTTGTAAAAGAGATAATTTTTTTAAGACACTCGACCTTTTATTTTTAATAATAGTTTTAGTTAAAAAAAAATACTAGCTAAGCTAATTAAATAATTTAGATTTTTCGAAATAAGTATTAAAAAATTTTTTACAATTTCATTACTAATACTTTTCCCCTGAAACAGCTGAAAAAATACAAGTAAAAGTTTTAAATTTAAAACATAGCACAATTAAAAGTACGTATGTTTTAATTTAGACCAATTTTTATAAACTGAAGTAATGCGCGCTCTGTATATGAAACACTCGTCTCTCTAGTGTTGTCATTCGCAGGTAATTTATCATGGAAATCTAAGCATTTATATGATTCGATATTTGGTTAAGAATATAGATTGGAGCAAAATTTTAGCTCGGTATTTTCTTAGTAAAAGGCATCTTGAAAAGCCATGACCTAAAAGTAAATTTATGATTATTATTATGATTATGATTATTTCTCAAAATATAACAAACACTAATAAAAGTGTATTACTATTTTTCATAACGAGATCACTTTTGGGGGAAAAGCTCTGTGGTTGCCTAGAAAGTCTGGCGTGGTCCTATTTGCTTTGTTAATTATTTTTTTTACTGTAAAAAAGCAATAGCCATTCAATTGTTTTCTTAAATATAAATATAAAACACAGATATACTGAAAGTTAATTATTTCGTAGGTTGAGGTAGTGAGAGAGCCTGATATTTGCATGCTTTTCTTATAGCAACGCCATTAACAGTGAATGAATCAAAAGCCATACTTCGGCGCAGAATGAATCTACAGCAGTCACAACGGTAAAGAACATGGTTGAAAGAGAGACGGAAAAGCTGATAGTAAAACAATTTAAGCTTTAACTTGTTTTCGGTGGATAGTAGATCTATTCTTTTCATCAAAATATTCAACAATATCTAATTTTTTCCTGAAAGAAGCAGTTTTATATATAAGATATAAATCTCGGTAGTTACAGAAATGTAATGTTTCTCGAAAAAAATGCTAGAATGAAATGCCTTTTGTATCAGTTCTTGCTCTTTTCCGTTTTGCTATATAAGGGCTTTTAGCCCTGGCAAAGAAGGAATCTGAAGGAGTAACATCTATCCAAAATGAATCTAAAGCAGCAATATTTGCAGAAAATGAACCTAGAGTAGCAACATCGGCACAGAAGGAATCTAATGGAGTAGCATCCACACGGAATGAATTTGACTAAGTAGCATCGGCGGATAGCGAATCTGAAGAATTAACATCGGCACATAAAGAACCGAATCAATAACAAGAATACAGAGTGAATCTACAACAGTAACATTGGCACAGAATGAATTTATGAATTTAAAGAAGTAACAACGGCACAGAAAGAATCTAAAGCAGAAATATTGGGGCAGAATGAGTCTACATCAACATTGGCAAAGAAGGAATCTGAAGGAGTAACATCGGTTCAAAATGAATCTAAAGCAGCAACATTTTCAGAAAATGAACCTAAAGTTGCAACATCGACACAGAAGGAATCTAATGAAGTAGCATCCACACAGAATGAATTTAACTAAGTAACATCGGCGGATAGTGAATCTGAAGAATTAACATCGGCACATAAAGAACGGAAATCACTACCATGAATACAGAATGAAACAAAATTTGTTTGTAAATCAAATATACACACAGCACAGAGAGAATATCAGTGTGAATTTAAACTAGGAAGTTACTATTATGAAATTGTTTTATACATTTGACAGGCTTATCTATATCTTCTTGTGAAAATGTAAATATTATCTACAGACAATTAACCCGTTTTGTTCCGAATTTATATATTCAAATGATACAAAAAGTGGTTTTATGGAAAAAGTGGTATAATATATTATCGAAATTAATTGGTTTTTTTACTGTTAGGGCATTCAAAAACTCATTGATAGATCAAAAAGTACTTACTTGACTTGATAGGAATTGGAGCGAAGTACCTGCCCGCGGAGCGGGCATCTCACTTCTTCAGCTGGTCATTATGATAGTAGTTGTGACTATTGGCATGGGTTGTGAAGTGGTTAGAGTGGTGGCAATGTAGCCTCTGTAAGAAACTTACAGTTATATCTGAAAATTAAAAGGTACTTTTTCCTTATAATTCTATATCTAATAAGAAATAACTAAATCATTCTGGTATCTGAGAATTTTTTAATTCACCCAGATAAATGAAAATGCTGAAGAAAGTTTCCCACCATAATGAATGTCTTTGAAAAAAGGAACTGTCCTAAATATATGACGCTGGGCGTTAACCGGTTAATATACGACTAAAACCATACATGCTTATTTTAGCAGTTTCATTGATAGTTTGTCAAATCTTTTCAACAAGAGAATTGAAATTACTTGGCAAATAATAGACTATAATCAATATTTTAGTCTCATCGGCATAGAGGACTGAAATGTACTTGGTACCGAAAAGGATTTGATCATTTTGAATACTCAATCCAAAAAAAAAATAATAATAAAAAAAAGATTGATTGATTGGCAAATAATCAACTGCGATCTTGAACAACACTTCCTATAACTGAAAACCTCCACACGGGTTTTTTTAAGTAGTGCGATCAGATCTCTATGACGGTAAACTCGTTTACGAAAGAGCCCTTAAAGATCTAGTGAAGATAAGAAAGTGGTAACATATATATGTATAAAAATTTGCTTAATTTATGAATATGATGGGTTTGTCTTATTTACTTGTCTGCCACTACAGATTCATTTCTCAAATGTATATGGTAAATTTCTCTCAGTCACTTTTAAAATAGAATGTGGGTTCATCCTCAGAATTGGTTCATTTTTTAAATTGACTGCGCGGACTTTATTATAAAAAATCGTGTGGAGGCTTTCTGATGTAGAAGGTAATGTCTTGAACCTAGAACTACTGTCTTGAATAGTGCACACCGCCTACGATAGTTTAGCCTAGTTAAACTTCGGTGTCCACCAATATGGATTGAAAATTAAGAAAGAAGCTCATATATGCAGAAATAATGTTTATAATTAAGAAAACTCACTATGTTGTGCATATGGAGTTTGCTAGAAATGTTTGTATATGCTGCACTGACTATTTTACTTACACGATGCCCTTTTTTGCAAAATCTAAAAAATTTCTCTAAACGCCCAAGATCTGAAATACAGAAATAAAAAATAAATCCACTTATAAAATCCAAATAAAAAGACAAAAATAAAATCCATTTTCATTTATGCAATATTCGTTTATACTTACATGTTTTCTGTATTTTTAAATGGCCGACTCTAAAATGTATGTATTCACCTAACTCTTTGATCATGCCATCTTTGATCATGCGACAACTAGAATTTGTATTGTTCATAAATTTTCCTGTAAGTATTTTATAAAAAAAATATTTGAAAATAAAAGGAATGAGGAAAATGAAAGATAAACTGTAACATAAAATATGTTTAACATTGTAAATAGAAAAAACAATGTTCTGATTGTGGTAAAAGGAAATGAAATTAAAGGGGAAAAATTATGTCATTATCTATANTTAATGTCTGATAATTTCTTTTTATGTTGTTTAATACCTTACTATGTGTTGTATATTGTGGGTAAGTTTCATAAAATTCCATGTGTAATTTCTTGAGTTATCGCGATTTTTGTGAATTTTCCTTAATTTATGATAACCAGTGTATATATATATATATGCAGAGATACCAACTTGCTCCGGACAGCAAATATATATTCTAAAGTGGTAGTTTATCAATTATGATTCTTGATTTAATAAATTCAATTTAGTAGATTTTTATCCACCACTATTTATAAATAATTCGTTGGCTTGTATAATTCATCACTTTATAGTAATTAGGTCTTGTCGTATCTTTTTAAAAAAGCAAAAAAAAAAAAAAAAAATTGTCAAGTATTTGTAAAATTTACTTCGTTGTTATTTACCGTTATTTTAATTATTTTGGCGTGTCCGGAGCATTTGGCATCTCTGCATATACTTTGGCACAGAATGAATCTGCAGCAGTCACAACGGCAAAAAATATGGATGAATGCGAGACAGCAAGGCTGATAGTAAAGCAATTTAAGCTTTAACTTGTTTTCGGCGGGAGTAAATCTATTCTTTTCATCAAAATATGCAACAACATCTAATTTTTTCCGGAAAGAAGTAGTTTTATATACATGATATTAAATGTAAAAATATTAAAAAATCTCGGTAGTTACAGCAATTTAATGTTTCTCGAAAAAAATGCTAGAATAAAATGCCTTTCGTGCCAGTTTTCGCTCTTTTCCGTTTTGCTATGTAAGGGCTTTCAGCCCTGGCAAAGAAGGAATCTGAAGGAGTAACATGGGTTCAAAATGAATCTAAAGCAGCAACATTTGTTGAAAATGAACCTAAAGTAGCAACATCGACACAGAAGGAATCTATTGAAGTAGCATCCACACAGAATGAATTTAACTAAGTAACATCAGCGGATAGTGAATCTGAAGAATTAGCATCGGCACATAAAGAACCGAAATCACTAACATGAATACAAAATGAATCTACAGCAGTAACATTGTCACAGAATGAATTTGAAGAAGTAATAACGCACAGAAAGAATCTAAAGTAGACATATTGGGGCAGAATGAATCTACATCAACATTGGCACAGAATGAGTCTAAACGAGTAACATTGGTACAAAATGAATCTAATTCAGCAACATCTGCACAAAACTAATGTAAAGAAGTAACATGGGCATAGAATGAACCAAAATGAGTAATATGATCACAGAGCGAATCTAAATAAGGCTCCTATACTATCAGAGCTGACCTATCAAGCAATATTGGAGCAAACAAGTTCGTAAGTTAACGTTATTTTAGTATTCGTTATGTTATTACAGAGATGCCAAATGCTGCGGACACGCCATAATAATTTAAATAACGGTAAATAACTACAAAGTAAATTTTGCAAATAGTTGACAACATTTGCTTGCTTTTAAAAATGTTAAGCATAAGCATGCTATAAGTACTGTAAAGTGGTGAATTATATAAGCCTACGCATTGTTTAGAAATAGTGGTGGATTAAAATCTACTAAATCGAATTTATGAAACCAAGAATTACAATTAATAAACTACCACTTGAAAATATTTATTCGCTGTGCTTATGTTAGCTCTTTGCTCCAACAATAAATGATAAGTCGGCCTGTCTAATTCAGGGGCTCTAAATCTAAAGCACCAATGTATAGAGAAGCACCAAGAATATTTTTTACACTACTTGGTGTAAAGTAGCCGCCACCATTTCTGTAATTCTGTAACACTAAAATTTATAATTATTGTAAGATATGATACTCATAAGAATCAATAAAATTATTTTGACGTCATGATATTAAGCAAGAAACTTTCAATTAGGATGCTTACATACCATATTTCTTTAAGCAAAATTTGTTTTTTAATCAAATATTCAAACAGCACACAGAGAATATCAGTGTGAATTTAAACTACGATGTTATTATTATAAAATTTTATTATACATTTTAGAGTTTAATCTATATCTTCTTATGAAAATGTAAATATTATCTACTGACAATTAATATACGACTAAAAACATACATGCTTATTTTAACACTTACATTTGTCAAATCAATTCAACAAGAGAATTAAAATTACTTGGCAAATAATCGACTACAATCATTATTTTAGTCTCATCCGTATACAGGACTGAAACGTACATGGTACTGAAGAGGATTTGATCATTTTGAATACTCAATCCAAAAAAATTTAAAAAAAAAAAAAGATTGATAGATACGCAAATAATCAACTGCAATCTTGAACAACACCTCCTATAAATGAAAGCCTCCACACGTTTTTTTTTTAAGTAGTCCGATCAGACCACTATGACGGTAAACTCGTATACGAAAGAGCCCTTTAATAGAAGATCTAGTGAAAATAAGAAAGTGGTAACATAAATATGACTAAAAATTTGCTTAATTTATGAATATGATGGGTTTGTCTTATTTACTTGCCTGCCACTACAGATTCATTTCTCAAATGTATATGATAAATTTCTCTCAGTCACTTTTAAATAGAATGAGGGTTCATGCTCAGAATTGGTTCACTTTTTAAATTTCTGCGCGGAGTACTTATAAAAAATCGTGTGGAGGCTTTCTAGTGTAAGAGTTGATGTCTTGAAACTAGTACCATCGTCTTGAATAGTGCACACCGCCTACGATAGTTTAGTCTAGTTAAGCTTCGGTGTCCACCAATATGGATTGAAAATTAAGAAAAAAGCTCATATATGCAGAAATAATGTTTATAATTAAGAAAACTCACTATGAGATGCATATGCAGTTTGCTAGAAATGTTTGTATATGCTGCACTGACTATTTTACTTACACGATGCCCTTTTTTGCAAAATCTAAAAAATTTCTCTAAAAGCCCAAGATTTGAAATAGAGAAATAAAAAATAGATCCATTTATAAAATCCAAATAAAAAGACAAAAATAAAATCCATTCTCATTTATGCAATATTCGTTTATACTTACATGTTTTCTGTATTTTTAAATGGCCGACTCTAAAATGTATGTATTCACCTAACTCTTTGATCATGCCATCTTTGATCATGCGACAACTAGAATTTGTATTGTTCATAAATTTTCCTGTAAGTATTTTATAAAAAAAATATTTGAAAATAAAAGGAATGAGGAAAATGAAAGATAAACTGTAACATAAAATATGTTTAACATTGTAAATAGAAAAAACAATGTTCTGATTGTGGTAAAAGGAAATGAAATTAAAGGGGAAAAATTATGTCATTATCTATATTCACCTTTGAAAAGTTTAAACAAAGTACAGTATATTATGCTTTGATCAATACTAAAATGTTATACATTTAAATTATTCATAATATTTTCTTCAGATTTTTCTTTGAAATCCAAGGATCCAAACAAAGAACAGGGAAATAGAGACCGCAATCACGGAAACATTGCAATGTTCTATATTTAAATTATTCATAATATTTTCTTCAGATTTTTCTTTGAAATCCAAGGATTCACACAAAGAACAGGGAAATAGAGACCGCAATCACGGAAACATTGCTATGTTCTATATAAAACATAACTATTCAGTCATCAGCAAGCATTCCGAAAAAAGTTTCGTTTTTTATATAGATAATTTTATATATTTAAAGCTGAGTTAATAGCTGATAGGTAAGATGCTGATTAAGGCTGTAAAAACTATTGCGGTTAGGATGCTTATTAATTTTTTGTTTACTGCTGCTGTTTTAAATATTGTGAGTGGTATTAAGATGACTTCAGGTCCAGTTGATGCAGGTAAAGGAGAGCACTTTGAGCCTTGCTTGAGATGGATAAAGTGCATTTCAAAGGGTAAGAATATTTTTAAATCTATGCGTAACCGTCTAATTTTTTTCATATTTAAAGCTGAGTTGAAGACTGATAGCAGACTGATTTTTCTCAAACTTTTCTAGAAATTTTCTAATGATTTGAATGTTACCTAATTTTCCTTCGATTACATATTTCTGTCACCCACTCTTTCTGAGCAGTTAGAAGAAAAACTTTAACTCAAAGATGTTTTAAACTTTACTCCCTCTGTTCGCCAACCTCTTTGGTCTTTGTTTTTTAACACGTTGAGCGCCGCATCAGCCATCGGTGGCTGACACTGGACTTTATATTTAGGCCGCGCCAACCACCGGTTGCTGACACTGAAATTACATTTAGGCCGCGTCAATCACCGGTGGCTGACACTGAAATTACATTTAGGCTGCAACTGACACTGACGTCTGCCACCGCTTGCTGACACTGACCTTTCACATAGGCCGCAAAAAACAGCTGGCTGACAGCGTATAACATGATATAGAATTATAAAATTCACCCTCTTTTATGGAATTGCAGAAAATTTATTCAAAATTTATTTAATTATTGTGATTCTTGGTTTAATAAATTCAATTTAGTTGATTTTTATTCAACACTTTTTTCAGATACGTCATGCTAAACCTTTTATAAACTAGGAAATTCTGTCTATATTTTCAAATTTAGTTTGTAGTTATTTACCGTGTGGCCAGACGAGCAAGCTATGTAGAATTAACGTGGCATTCAACGTGTTAATAGGAAAGAAATTGTTTTTCCTATACCAAATCACAAGTATATAACACATGTTAACTCAATTCTATCTTGGGGAGCCTTTTAATAGATGAAGGTAGACATAGTCGATAATTAAATTCCTTCAGACTGACTGACTACTTTATGCTGAAAATATTTATAAATTTAATATATCGAATAAATTTGTTTTAAGCTATTTTGTTCCATCAACTTCTAACCTGTAAAATAATTCCGTACAACATTACAAAGTAGTGTTCCACTAAGGATTTCACAACATCAAGATGCAATCATAGTGTTTGGTGTAGAGAAGTTGCAGCAATGATTTTTCACACTACTTGGTGTAAAATAGCCGCCACTATTTCTGTTATCATGCCATAGCATAGAATTTATAATTACTGTAAGATATGATAAACATAAGAGCCAGTAAAATTATTTTTACGATACCATATTAAACTTAGAATGCTTAGAAATTTAACTTAGGATGCATTTGCGCCATCTTTCTTTAAACAAAATTTATTTATTCATTAAATATACAATCATAGCAGAAATAATAACAATATGAATTTGAATTAGACTTGACATAACTGAAATGAATAGCAGTTAGACAATTGGCGGAACAATTTTAAGAGTTTTTCAACACCAAATATGCATGGTTAATCCATCAATTTTTTTTTCCAGCATTTAATATACACTACCCGCTGACCGGCCTATGTAGGGGTTAGAGAACTGCCCTTGCATCAGAAAGGTTCTGGGTTCAAATCCCGGGCAAAGCATGAATGTTGCTTCCTTCTCTGTACTATCTGTCCTTACTGTGGGAGCTGCGTTAGCCCACCTAATATGGTACCCCTGAAAGAGAAGTCAACAAATCTGCCCTGTAAATGCCTGAATTGACGAAAAATTTTAACATAGGTGGGCATTGGAAAAAATATATATATACACTACCCGAAAATAACGCAGAGATACCAACTGCTCCGGATTCGTAAAAATATTATTAAATATGGTAACTAAAATTTGCAGACTGGTGTTTAATTTTGCTAACTTTTTCAAGGGGTCAACACAGCTTAATTGAAACAAATTGGCGTTTCAGAATTATTTAGAAGTGGTGGTGAGTTAAAACCATGTAAATCGATTTTCATAAATCAAGATTCTATATTATATCAAACGCTAATACTTATGTATCAATAAAACCGATGATATTTCTTTTCCCGCGTTGGCAACAGTTTTCATTTTTAATTGATAGGCTTCGGCGCGCAAGAGCACGTAGTGAGCATCATATGCCTAATCTATATTATATAAAATGCTAATACGTTTTAATTGATAGGCTTCGGCGCAAGAGCACGTAGTGAGCATCATATGTCTAATCGGGTGAATTCTCACCGAATTACCAAAAAGATTCTCACAATTACCAAAAAGATTTTAATTATCTTCATCGAAGCCGATGCTTTACATCCGGCGTTCAGTACAATTAAGAAAAATATGCGAACGGTTTGCAATTTCAAATTAATATTGAAATGCACAGGTTTAGAATTTCCTACAGTTAAAAGTTTTTGGAACTTCAGTGTTAAAAAAAGTATACAAATGCTAGACGTTAAGAACGTATCCAATGAGCGAGCAAAGCGAGNAGGGTTCTGGGTTCGAATACCGGGCAAAGCATGAATGCTCCTTCCTTCTCTGTACTATCTGTCCTTACTGTGGGAGCTGCGTTGGCCCATCTAATATGGTCCCCCTGAAAGAGAAGTCAACAAATCTGCCCTGTAAATGCCTGAATTGACGAAAAATGCTAGGATAGGTGGGCATTGGAAAAAAATATATATATACACTACCCGAAAATAACGCAGAGATACCAACTGCTCCGGATTCGTAAAAATATTGTTAAAAATGGTAACTAAAATTTGCAGTCTGGCGGTTCATTTTGCTAACTTTTTCAAAGGGTCAACACGGCTTAATTGTAACAAATTGGCGTTTCAGAATTATTTAGAAGTGGTGGTGAGTTAAAACCTTGTAAATCGATTTTCATAAATCAGGAATCATACATAAAAAAACACGAGAAAATTTTAATCCGCTGTCCGGAGCAAGTTAGCATCTTTGATGATAGAAGAGACACTTTCAGTCTTTGAAATTTTTTAAAAAAATTTCTCAAGAAATTCCTCGAGAATTATTTTGCAATTTTAGAGATTGATGCAATTTTTTCATAATTATCAATAAGGTTTATCGCTTTCATAGGTTTGCGGAACCCGTGTTACGAGAAAAAAAAACTTAAACGCCACCACCTCACGCCAGAAAATCAAGCAATAAGCGTGTAACTAGTGTCGATTAGATTGGTTGTTATTTGCAATAAACTGCAATAAGTTTCATAAACTTAGTCTAAATACTTATGAAAATCAAGACATTTTTATTTATAAAAACAATGTCTTGCATTTTTTTTTGGTATAACTTAAAAAATCTTGAATAAAATTAAACAAAATAGTTGGAGCAATTTAAAATTAATTGCAAAATTGTAGTTTTAAATTTCGGAAAAAATTCGTTAAAAACAGCAAAAGATGTGAGTATTTAAGGTAAAGTAGATCTTTAATACTGCGCATGCATGGAAAAATGTGCAGATGTTTTTTTCATTGCTTTGTAATGAATCGTGTTTTGCAACTAATAAAAAAAAAAATTCCGATTTGAAGATCTTGAAAATTAAAAACACTTCAAATAATTTTCTTTGTAGTTTTTATACTTTTTGAAAGTATGCTCAAAATGATCACGGGTTTTCCATAAATTTTATTTTGAACTAAAAATCATTAAATTTTGTCTTATGATACAAACATGCGTTGTATATATGGACATCGAGGTCCTGGGAACATCTGAGTGTTATCGAGGTCAAATTGTGACCTACCAAGGGTTCATGACGGTCATATAGAACACCGTGTAAGATCTCAGTGCCTCCATCACTAACAGCCTAGAAGACAGACATGTTATCTACATGACCTTAAGGGATTATACAGCTGCGTCACGAACCCTGCGTCATCAAATGGGATCAATTGCAAGACAATAAGTGTCTGCACGAAAAGTTCAACAACGTTTGCAGCAACATGGACTGTCAGCACGGCGACAATGGTTTCAGCTATACTTGACGCTGTATCACAGACAAGAGCGCCTCCAATGGTGTGATTAGCGACTAACCAGAAAGCAGGATTGGCTTGACGTCGTCTTTTCAGACGAATCCAGCATCTGTATCCAGCATGTAGCCGCATCCGTGTTTGGCGACATCGTGTAGAACGCCCATTGGCAGCTTATATTCGACATCGTTATACTGGCCCATCACCTGGAATAATGGTATTGGGTACCATTGGATACACGTCACGATCACACTTTGTTTGCATTGCCGGCACTTCAAACAGCAGTCGTTACATTTCTGATGTGTTAGGGCCAGTTGCTCTGCCTTATCTTCGAGGCTTCCATAACGCTACGTTTCAGCAGGACAATGTACGACCCCATGCTGCTCGCACTGCCCTGACCTTCCTTGACACTGATCATGTTCGCCTGTTGCCCTGGCCAGCACGTTCTCCTGATCTCTCACCTATTGAAAACGTCTGGTCAATGGTTTCAGAACGATTAGTACTCCACAACTCGTCAGTCAATATGGTTGATTCATTGTGGCATAATGTTGAAGCTGCATAGAATGCTTTACCCGTCCATGCTATCTAATCTCTGTTCGACTCGATGCCCAGGAGAATAACTACTGTTATTGCTGCCAGGGGAAGCTACTCTGAGTACTGATTCCTCAGGATCAATACATCCAAAATATCCTGAGAATTTAATCACTTGTTCTTCCAACTATAATGGTATGTGAGAAATAAATATCATTCAGTTATTTGCATTCACTTCTGGTTTAACAATTTTATTGTCCAAAGGTGTGTAATTCCCTTTTATCAACAAGAAAAATTTCTTTAGAACTGAAATTGTCTTCCTCCAGTTATTTTCAGCGAATGCATCCCATAAAAACCAAGTTAGACCTAAATGACAATTGATAAAATCGTGTCGCATTCAGCCATACTGTCCTTATATTTTTTAATAAGCTTAATATAACCAGAAGGTTTTGAATTTCGTAAACAAAATATTTTTAACATTTTTATTTTTCTATTTCATATAAAATCATAAAAACCGGTTAATTTTTGAAAATGATACTTGTATTATTTATTTTTTTTTTAATCTGAAGACATTTTTATTTCAGATCAAGATATAAATGATAAGATAGATTCATGCACCATATTGACACCAGAAGAGGTATGATTTTATATTTCGTGGTACAATGCTGATCAAAGCAAATTTAAAATATATTACATAAAGCATTTTATGATCAAATTCTCAATAAATTGGTGAATCTTTGCTAAATGTTCATATAAATCGTGAGAAACTAAAATCCATTGTAACGTAGCAGTAGTAGTAGTTGTTCATTTACGTCGCACTAGAGCTGCGCAATGGGCTATTGGCGACGGTCTGAGAAACATCCCTGAGGAGGATCCGAAGACATGCCATAACAATTTTGATCATGAGCAGGGGATATGGCACCCTCACTTAGGTAGCCCGACGACCTGCAAGCGAAGTCGTTCACTTTACGGTAGAACAGTTTAACGAGGATCAATGCTGCACACCCTCGGTCCCTACGAAAACTGATTCAAGTGGTCACCCACCCGCACACTGACAGCAACCAGTGATGCTTGACTTCGGTGCTGGGAGCCGCGGGACAAAAAACAATGAGGGACTACGGGAGAAAAAGCAATGTAACATACCAATGCACATACCATTGTAAACATAATCATTTAGAAACGCCTCGCGCCATAGCCGATATAAACAATTTTCTTTCAAAAACAACGTATACATCAGTAAACTCCAAAGTGTTATAATCTGACAAATATGGCGATTATAGTTCAGTTGGAAAAATGGTTTAATTATTTTGTTTTTTGCAGTATCCCTAAAACATTTGAAGAAAATAAATTATTTTTTAAACATTATTGCGTTGTAAAGAGCCATTCAGGGGATAGAGCATTCTCCTTCCAACTTTTGAACCGGGTTCGAATGCCAGTAATGACTATGCTGGAATAGTTGAGAGCGTTGTAAAAAATGCTAAGCAAGCATAATGAAAAAGTCATCTTTGAACTTGCTAGAATTTTTATTAAGGAAGAAAAATTATACCTAAATTTAGGCATCAAACAATTTTATAAGAGAAAACAATCCTCGGGAGTTATCTACTCTCCATAACACGAGGCAACTAAAGTGTCTCCATACAGTCATCTAAAACTATCTTCCAATCTTGGTTTTTCTTATATATATACAAGCATATTTAACATCCAATCAAAACACAACATTTGCATAATATGAGTGTAAGAAACGTGGTTTTCGTGGCTTTTCCGCCCCATCTAACTCAAATGCAGGTTACTTCCATTAAAAAGCCCTCCGCGAAGGCAAACTTCTCCCAATTCTTGATCCAGGAGTTCCTTTGTCTTCTGGATTGGGTTCAAACTTACAAAACTACGGAGTTCAGTATTAATAGTCATGAACCCAAGAACTGGGTCGACTATTCAACGATGATAATAAAATAAAAAACATTTTTGTAAGAGTCGTGGTGGCTCAGAAGATAGAGCATTAGCATCCCAATAAGGTATAGAGTAAACCGCGTTCGAATCCCTGCAATGGCTGGTCGATACGACATCAGCAGCTGACTCACACAGACCACAATGCTGGTGTAGAATTCGTTTGTATTGAATTATCTCTGGATAAACGATCTTTATTATTGTTCTCGAACTATAGCAACATACACAAAAAGTAAGCTTATAGTTAAGGGGTAAAACGTTCGGACTGCTTCCCTGACCAAACTATGAGGACCATATTTTCTAGATTGCAGCAACCCTCCTACACTTTGGAGATAAAAAGTCTGAGTTTGTCAAATGAAAGGTATATTTATCTGACAGAGGAAGTACGTTTAAGTTTCTGATTTTTGCTGTTGTTGACGTATGCCACTAAGGCAGAGAAGGTGCGATTGTACTTGTTTTCCAGTGGCCTCCTCTATGACCAAGAATTCGACTTCTGCCACCTCCATACGTCACGCCCATTTATAGGGCAGACACATTCATACATCCATTCATTCATCCACAGATCGTAATTTTGATCTGAATCAGAGAATGATCAATCTCCAATCCAGTACCCCCAGAGCTTTGATTTGTTATGGGAACATGGAGAACTTTAAGACTCGACAGATTTAACGTGCATCAGTCACCATTTACTACACGGGGAGTCTTCGGCCGGCAGGATCGAACCCATGACCTTTTGGACATGAGCCCAATGCCCTACCAACCAGGCTATCCCGATATTCTGATTACATCGTATAAAATATCGTCTACACTAATTAATTAGCATGCTTGAGGTCGATGCTCTGACCTATTAAGATTGAGTCCAAGAACGTGAAAGTTTCAATCATAAAATTAAAAATTATTCAGGTTTGTCTGTTTTTTCTCCTTCTATGTGCACTGTACATGAAAATCCGGTCGCATTGGTCAGATAAATAATAGTTATTCCAAGATATTTTTTCTTTTTGTTCCCTGTACCGTTACTGAAAATGTAAAAATTCACAATAGCTTTATTTTTCTTTTTTTTTAAAGACTGGAAAGAACGCAATGAAGCATTTCGCAGATTTTTTCTCGATGGACTGGTCCTGGCCTGACCATGACACATTATTTGAGGATTGGTGCGCCATGGATGAAGAAAAACAGGTATCTTTCATAATCGACTTAGTAATATCAATTCAAATAATATAAATAGATAAAGGAACAACAACAATTATTATTGAAGCAATTTAAACGACAAAAAATTTTTTCTCTAAGTTATTTCTTCAGCGTGTAAAAAAGCTTGTCGAAAGAATTGGAAAAATTATAAAATTTGATAAAAAATGTCTGAACTTATTTTCGGAAAATTTTGTCGTAGGAAATTTCCCAGAAAAAAAAAGCATTAAAATATTTCACTGGTCCAGGTTAGACAGAGAAGCAGTAATTCAAGATCAATGCCCCATGAATGAAAAAAGCGGGTCTATTGCACAAAAGAGTAAGCAATGACAATTCATGAAATAGACGGGGAATGCCCATTATTGAAGCAGTTTAAAAAATTTACTGAATGCTTTGACATCAGTTTGCACAAAAGCTGCAGAGTTGCAATAGGAACTAAATGTTAAAACTGATGAAGGATATCTGAACTTTTTTGTAGGAAATTTTGCAGCATAGAAATTTCACGGGAAAAAATTAAAAATATTGCTTCACAAACATTTTAATCATTTATAATTGATTTGGTACACAGAGACGAAGATTTTTCAATTATCCTGAAAGTGTAGATAATCCAAGCAAATCTTTTTGAAGATTTTTTTTTTCAAATCACGTAAAATTACAATATATGATGTATTTACTTTTATTGTTTACAATAATGGAGTAATAGACTAAAATTTCAAAATGAGTGCAAAGGGAGAAGAATGGATTATTAATTTAATTAGAGCTAGTTTTTCATATAAAAACTGTCCTGCTGACGAAAGATACCCCGTTAAGGTAACTTTCACCTCTTTGTTTTAGAATTTTTACTTACGAAGAAGCAAAATAAATACATAAATTATTTAGGCTCATAATCAAGTCTATAAATTATTCCCTCTCTTAAACTAATTGAAATGAACACGAAATTTTTTCTCGAATTGTAAAATTGGCAATGGAAACTCAAATTACGGTGATTTAAAAGTAACAAAGTTACGCAATGATTTGTTTTAAATCCTACATAAAACTTTATTAAATAATTTAAATATATTTTACAATAACATCAAAATGACTTAAACCCTCTTTGGGCCAACATTCATGACTCTTGGCTCAATTAGGGTTCAAAGAGCCGTTATTTTTCCCATATTGGTAGTAGATAGAATTTTACGATTCACCCGATATTTTACAGCCACTTTCCAATCACTATCGGTCCTACATAAAATTATCAGATTCACCCGATATTTTACAGCCACTTTCCAATCATTATCAGTCCTACATAAAATTATCAGATTCACCCGATATTTTACAGCCACTTTCCAATCATTATCGGTCCTACATAAAATTATTAGATTCACCCGATATTTTACAGCCACTATACAATCACTATATCGTTATCGGTCCTACATAAAATTATCAGATTCACCCGATATTTTACAGTCACTTTCCAATCATTATCGGTCCTACATAAAATTACCAGATTCACCCAATATTTTGCAGCCACTTTGCAATCACTATCGGTCCTACATAAAATTATCAGATTCACCCGATATTTTACAGCCACTTTACAATCATTATCGGTCCTACATAAAATTATTAGATTCACCCGATATTTTATATCCATTATTTAGAAAATGTGAGCTCTATATTGACCAATTTAGGCAGTATATTGGCCATTATAGGAACCATATTAAAGAGTCTGGACATCCCAATATTGGTCCCTCAGTGCATAAGCTTACAGGATCCAGGTTGATTCAATCTTTAACGCAACTGGGGGCAAGGTAAAATTGTTGCTAGGGTAATTATTAACCGTTCTTTTTATGATTTTTTTATTTTTTGTGAAATAAAACAAATTGATCTAATCCTTGCTCTAATAGATTAAAGGAAAAATGTTTTAAAAGAATCATAGAATAAATATATAATATAAAATGAATCAAAGACAGTATGGGGAAAATATCAATAACAATGCAAAGTATATAAAAAATAATATATCTCTGTACATGTTTTTTCTTCCTGATGATAATTTTAAAAAAAATATTATTGTTATTCTCTTGCAACACTCATATAATTTCAGCTGCATCGCGGCACTTGTCTTCAGAATTTTCGTCATCAAGGATTTTCTGATAGCCTACCACTTTTTAAATGGTTCAAAGAATCTTTGATGTTCTTTCTGAATTTCTTCACGAAAATGACATAAAAATAAACATATAGTAAAAAAAAAATCGTCATACATTCGAAGTGAAACAAATGCATGGTAATGTAAATTTCAGTCTCTTGGTTTTGGGAAGATTATTTGGGTATTTGATGCAAATTGTGCAGAAAATATCGTGAACACAAAAAAACAACAACCATTTTTCCATTCATTAGCGTTTGTTAGAAAAAAAATGTCAGAATATTTATCAAAAAATTTCAAGAAATCTTACGTTTCTTCTAACCACCACAAAAGACGGAAGGACAAGCTCAAACCGCCCTAGCGGCAAAATAACTTGGGTCCTTATCGGACCAATATTCACGAATCTTAGTTCACCTAAGTTTCAAATTGCCAATATTTTCCGATATTAGTCTATACATATATGAATAGACCTATATTTCCTATAAGATGAAACAATCAAATAAACGAATTAAATCACATCCCACGGTTCTTTTGATAAAACACAACTCAACTAAAACGTAACTTTAATGCCTATTACCTAACAAAAAGACTAGCTCCAATGCCCAGTAGAAAAGTTTTTTTTTACTGTTTTCAAACCATGCCAGTTGTAAATGGTTGAAGAACCGTACAGTTTGTTTTGTTTTCATATTTCTTTTTTAACCATACTAGTTGTACACGGTTTCAAAATTTTCTTTACCATAAACTTTATGATTAATCAATAAACAGACTGCGGTGGTTATTCTATAGCAAGTTAGAAGAGTAAAATTTTTTAAGTGTCTAAGAAACGCTGATGTTTGAAAAATGAGATTTCCAATCATTGTTATAAATTTTTATTAAAAAAAATATTGTCGTTTCGAAATTAAACTAAAATATTTCTTTTTAAGGATGAAGTATTTATAGAAGCTGTTCAGTATGCAACAGAAGTTGCTGCAGTAAGTATTCTGTCAGTTAACTAATCCATCCCGATGTGATTAAACAGATTTTTTAACCCTCCGAGTACGGCTCTTGCGATTTGAGCTGTGTCGAAGGCGAAGTAATTTTTCCCCCCTGTTTCGATACGGATCCCGCTATTTCCCCTGTGTAGGTTAAAAAAAGATTCATTATTTGATGCTTATCTTCATTGCTAGATGGCACTAGAGGGCTCATGAATTTTTCTTTTTCTCTTGATAAATTTTTCCCCTGCGTTTTTGTGAGTTGGCATGCCTTTTGTTTTTCTTTCGCGCGATTAGCATTATTGAAAGATATGGATTTGCCGAGTGTCAGTGGCGTTATATGTGGAAATGAAAAACGAAAATATCTTGATTATAAACAGACCTAGTGCGTTCTCCAGAAGTGGAATCCACTCTTTCAGGACCTCCACAATGTTTGACATACTGTGGGCCATGTCAATTTGGACATCTAGTTTCTGCAACACTAGATGGCAGCACCGAGACTTTATTTGGATGCTAAAGTGCACTAGGAATTCAATTTTGCCGGAAATGCCAAGAGCCAATAAGACACTCTAAGGATCTTTTGCATGCCGCATAATCATACGACATCGCCGCTGAGGATTTTCTGCATCCCGAAGATCCGATGTCTGGGACGGGGATCGAACCCGCAGACTCGGGACTTGGGCTCAGAAGACCGACGACAAACCAACTGCGCC
>NC_092212.1:17550617-17552671 GCF_043381705.1 Parasteatoda tepidariorum
CCAAGTAAACAAAAATGCATATTAACAAATAACTTTACACAAATATGGTCTAAAATACAATGTATCAATCAAATCCTGTATCAATCAAAGATTTCACAGTTAAGTTATCAATTATTACCATTTTAAACAATTTTGGCACAACACTAGCATTTAAAGTAGCAACTTCCGTTTTTGCATTTAATTTTGGACATTGAGAAGCTTTGCGTCCAAACTCTTCACATTTAAAACACTATAAACCCTTATCGTTATATATACGTTACAATCGTGGTTACAGAAACCATATTTCGAAATATGGTTTCTGTAACCACGATTGTAACAAATTTAATTATTAAAACTTTCAACACCAGTATTATACCTTATCATTTCATTCTTATATTCATATTTATTTTTATTCCGATTTGAAGTATCTGTTCTTACATTATAGTTATCATCATATTTTGTTTTTATTCTATCGCAGGAATAATATTTACTATCAAAGTCATGTTTTGTTTTGATTTTATCGAAAGCTCGTTTACTCTTTGTAGAATCACTTTTTATTATTATAATAAACTTTAAGTTTCTCTTTAAATTCGGACAAATTTTTGCAGCCATGCAAAACAATTTTGTTTTCATGTTTATCTTTAATCCCCTTAATTGCATAATGCATAAAAACAGTAGCATCTATTTTTCCGAAATTACATAACTCTTTCATCTTTAAATATTATTCTTAATCGGATTCAGAATCCTTCATTCTACGTCTATTCAAAAGATCGTGCAAATTAGCAGAATTAAATTCTAAAGAAAATTCATCCATCAAAGCTTCTTTTAATTTTGGCCCGAATTTATTTCTGGTACAGTTCTGACAAATTAAGAGGCGTTACCACCAAGAGATCTTTTAACAAAAATGATTTTTTGCAAATCGAATAGTTTTGAAATATTTTCGAAATGTTTGATCCAGTGAATATTTTCATGCGATTCTGCATTATACTAATAGTTATTTATACTAACATTTTGAATTACAAAATTTCTACAAGAATTATTTTTATCACATATAAAAGAATCAAAATTTTTGTTCTCTGAATTGAAAAATCACTTTCATTCTTTTTATTTATCATATTTTAATTAGTGTGCTTCGAAGTTTCGTTTTCACGTTCGTGATTATTTATTTCTTTGTCTGACTCAGAGCTGGACTCTTAGGCGTCGTTCGCAAGCTCTGCTGGTTGGTTTAAAATCATTAACAAGGTCAAAATATTCTTAGCTATTTCTGTTTTATCACTCACCTTTTTTAATATTTTTCAATTTTGTTTCAAATTTTATTACACATTTTTCTTGCTTGTTTAAACTTTGTTTAAACAATTTTTCTCCCCTCTTCATCTTGTCAAATCTAATTCATAATTTATGTTATACAACATATATAAATATGTAAATTTTTACCTTTTTCTCTTTTAAATGTTGCACCACTGATATGCGTATACTAGTTTTGTGTCATGTTACCCCTTTATTTGTTCTGAGGGAGGATTAAGGGTCAGGTTGACCCAGGAGCCTCGATAAACCCAGGCAAAGTTGCCAAAATGATTCTGTTTTATCACCTTCGAATGAAACATTGAGAATGTTAGAAACAGTTATTATTTCGCTAAGAGTGAATTTTATTCAATATCTTTCAACATATTTTAAAATTCTTCGCTTTCAATTGTGAAATCAAAACCATTGAAATTTCTTAATCGTTTTTCGATTAGAACGATCAGATTCTTCATCAAATACGAATTTATGCAGAAGTTTTATTTGATCTGTTTTTATAGTTTCTCAATGAGGAATCTATCTTCAATATCATTAAGAATCATGTTTTATAAATAAAAGTCTTTTTATAGTTTCTGAGATGAGATTGACAAGAATCGAAAGGTTAATCAGAACATCAGAAAGAACATCGTTCGCTTATTTACTGTCATCTCTAGAATCAAATATATTTATTTTGATGAAAATCAGTACTCATTTTAAATTAAGTTCATTTGAATCGAATTTCTTCACTGTCCCACTTTCTGAATCTGTGGGATATATATATATATATATATATATAT
>NC_092212.1:17553162-17571231 GCF_043381705.1 Parasteatoda tepidariorum
AGCGATCGCAATTTTTTTTAGCAACTATATATATATATATATTGAGTGCTTGAAACTTGTCAACAGTTATTTTTAATTCATATATTTTTAAACAAAGTTTTTAATTAGGTAATATTCCAATTTTTTACAGGATTCACTTCCACTTATGTAATTTATCCATCTCTTTACAGATTGCAAATGTGGTAAAGGATCTAAAGGTTGTGTTTTCAAAAACGGTGTTAAAGAATGTTTTTGTAATCCAGGGTATAACGAACTGAATGGCATCTGTGAAAGTAATGCATTTTCCTTTTTATTTCATGTTTTGAGATAAGTCATTATATAAAATGTAATTTAAGAATAGGTAGAATATGTAAATCAAATATCTAAACTAGATATTTTAATTAGATATGCATTCTCTCAAAATAAGCAAAACTGATAACACAATTTATATTTTAAATGTGAGCACACTTTTCTCCGTCCAATGGTTTTGATTGTAAACATCGAAAAAAAATAATTTATAGTTGGGACCAACATTACAAAACTATATAATTTTATTTCTTTCATTTAAATAAGTTGTTCTAGACACGCGAAGGAGCGGAGTAGACGTAGAGTCTAATGTGAACGGATGGAAGAACATGGAGTCTAAAGTGAAGAAATCGAAATACTTGGCAGAGAAGCATTTTGCAGGAAACTTAGTCCTTCATCCACACTTAGCTTTAGGAAGAATATATATTTTATTATAACCGTTATTGAACAGCCGCCCCAATGTTTTGTACTAATGTTCAACTCTATAGACTTGTAATTTTGAACACAATCCAGAAGACAATGAAATTCCTGGATCAAGTATTAGGAGAAATATATCTTCTTGGAGGACTAACCCGCATTTGCGTTACATGGAGAGAAAAACAACGAAAACATCCCACGGTTAACCTGATGGCAAGGGAACTCTAACCTAGCCCATGATCTGTCTACCACTGACGATATTTTGCGTCAGCACTGTAGTCGGTGCGAGCTGGGTGCATATCGACCAGCTATTGCTGGGATTCGAATCCGGTTCACTTCATTGGAAGTCGACCGCTCTACCTCCTGAGCACCACGTCTCGGAAGAACATTTTTAAAAAAATATTCGCTGAATAAAGTTCTTTTGCATCAAATTCAGATTATTAATTGATATGAATTAAAGAAGAAGCCTAAAAATGTATTGCCATCTAAACTTAATAATAATGTAATGAAATTAATTAATTAATTAAATGTACAATGCGTGTGAATTCGATTAAACCTATTAATTACTGAAGTTGGCAAAATGGTCATTTCTCTGCTGCAGAGAGTATTGTAAGAAGTGGGCGTTTCATTACCGTTTATGACGCAATATGTTAAGGTCATATGTTTTTCAGCTTAAGTGTTATGTTTTATACCCATTATACGTATATGCACAAGCGTACATGTATCTATACAATCCTTTACGTTCTTTATAAACTTGTACAATCAGACGAAGAAATAAATTTAACTAAAAATACAATTTTAAAAACAAAGAAAATCTGTAGTTTTCGGAATAAAACTCATTACAATTTTGAAATCCTCGGATTAGGTAAGATCAAGTTTTGTTATAAATGCAATAAAAAAATTTCCCTCAGTCTTATTTTTTTTTAACTTTAGAGCTAAGATTCGGACATGGAAATGTTGCCACTACAAAGAAACATTTTTTCGAGAGGACTGTATACGTTAGATGTTATGATAAATAGTAAAGATTCCTTTTATTATCGATGGCGTCTGTGTCTGGAATCATCTGATTTAGCTTAACTTACATAGAATAGAAATCATTGTTATTATCATTTTTTTGTATTTGCTTACATATGATCTAAGATAATGTTCTTGTATACAACGATCTTTTATAGTCTCTTATAGTTGAATGTTCATTCATAAATGAATATTTAAGGTACTCGTAAAAATTTCAGAATGTGATTGTGGCAGTCATTCAAAAGACTGCAAATTTGAAGATGGTAAGAAAGTTTGTACATGTGAACCTGGATTCAAAGCAGGAAATTATAGTATCTGTACACGTAAGTAGTTTACTTATTTTCTCCATCGAATCTGTGTTTTTATATAACATTTTAATTGGAAATCATATTTTTTATACAACATGGTGATACACCGTATATTTATAAAAACAAACAGAAAGAGAAAAGTACTATGTAATTCAGAAAGCTCACATCAATATTGGATGCATTCGCTCTTATAAATTATTACCCATTGGCTAAATGGGTGTTGTTTAGAGTAAATGGTGAGCGCTCCTTATTAGGACATCACACTTTTTAACTGTGTTCAAGAGTAGTAGTAAACAGTGTGCATGCGTTGCTATGGCGACTGCTGCTGTTTGATAATTTTTTTTAGAAGTTGTTGAGTTAATTTTTGAGATATGGGACTAGAGAGATCCCATAAATTCTTCTTGAGTTGTGAATAAAAGAGAAATTCATCATTTGAACGATATTTTTTGTTGTTTTTATTGTTTTAATTAAGAATCAGAATTGCTTCCATATGGGGCATATTGCTTCCATATGGGGCCGATATTGGTATATAGGGCTTATGTTGGCCGAATAATGACTATAAAATATCGGGTGAACCCGACAACTCTATATAGGGCTGTCTGATTAGATAATTAGTTTGTAATTAATTATAGATTATGTTACATTTATTTGACCACTCAACCTGGAAGTTCTAAATAATTATTATGAAAATCAAATAACACAATAAAATTAGATAATTAGTTTGTAATTAATTATAGATTAAGTTACATTTATTTGATCACTCAACCTGGAAGTTCTAAATAATTATTATGAAAATCAAATAACACAATAAAATTAGATAATCAGTTTGTAATTATAGATTATGTTACATTTATTTGACCAATCAACCTGGAAGTTCTGTATTATGAAAATCAAATAACACAATAAAATTAGATAATCAGATAGTAAATAAATTATAGATGTTACATTTATTAGACCAATCAGCCTGGAAGTTCTAAATAATTATTATGAAAATCAAATAATGCAATAAAATTAGATAATCAGACTGTAATTAATTATAGATTATATTATATTTATTAGACCTGTCAATCTGAGAGTCCACATTATTAAAAGTGATAGAAAAATAACTCTCCAAAAATCAAGCGTTTTTAAAAGAATTTCACAAGCACTTAAAAATATTACATCGTACCTGTGTAAAGATCTTTAAATTATTAAAATGTCTTGGTGTCTTATAAAACATCAAAATGTCCAAATTCTTTTCTAAATCTTAAATTAAATCCTTTTATTACCATTTTAAATTTGTAGGGAGAATTTTGTACTTCGGTATTTACTCTGATTTTTAAAAACTACTTTTCCTACATTGTTAACAGGCTAATATTGCTAAATATGCACCTTTATTTTCAGCCATGTGCGATGACAAACACGCATGCGCAAACGGAGCACGTTGCTTGCAGGACATCTGCGTGTGTTTGACAGGCACGGGTGGACCATACTGTGAGAGAGTCTATGAATGTGAAGACAAGCTTTGTGGTGATGACGTCACCTGCCAATATGATAGCCATACCCAAAGAGCTTACTGCCAGTGCAATTCTGCACAACAGACGTACGACAGCTATGATAAATCCTGTAAAAGTAAGTCNAAACCTATTAATTACTGAAGTTGGCAAAATGGTCATTTCTCTGCTGCAGAGAGTATTGTAAGAAGTGGGCGTTTCATTACCGTTTATGACGCAATATGTTAAGGTCATATGTTTTTCAGCTTAAGTGTTATGTTTTATACCCATTATACGTATAGGCACAAGCGTACATGTATCTATACAATCCTTTAAGTTCTTTATAAACTTGTACAATCAGACGAAGAAATAAATTTAACTAAAAATACAATTTTAAAAACAAAGAAAATCTGTAGCTTTCGGAATAAAACTCATTACAAATTTGAAATCCTCGGGTTGGGTAAGATCAAGTATTGTTATAAATGCAATAATTTTTTTCCCTCAGTCTTATTTTTTTTTAACTTTAGAGCTATGATTCGGACATGGAAATGTTGCCACTACAAAGAAACATTTTTCGAGAGAACTGCATACGTCAGATGTTGTGATAAATAGTAAAGATTCCTTTTATTATCGATGGCGTCTGTTTCTGGAATCCTCTGATTTAGCTTAACTTACGGATAGAAATCATTGTTATTATCATTTTTTGTATTTGCTTACATATGATCTAAGATAATGTTCTTGTATACAACGATCTTTTGTAGTCCCTTATAGTTGAATGTTCATTCATAAATGAATATTTAAGGTACTCGTTAAAATTTCAGAATGTGATTGTGGCAGTCATTCAAAAGACTGCAAATTTAAAGATGGTAAGAAAGTTTGTACATGTGAACCTGGATTTAAAGCAGGAAATTATAGTATCTGTACACGTAAGTAATTTACTTATTTTCTCCATCGAATCTGTGTTTTTATGTAACATTTTAATTGGGAATCATATTTTTATACAACATGGTGATGAGCCATATATTTACAAAAACAAAGAGGATGATAAATGTACTATGTGATTCAGAAAGCTCACATCAATATTGGATGCATTTGCTCTTTTAAATTATTGTCCATTGGCCAAATGGGTGTTGTTTAGGGTTTGAGGGTGATTGCTCCTTATTTGGACGTCATCACACTTTTCAGCTGTCTTCAAGAGTTATAGTAAACAGTGCGCATGCTTCGTCATTGCATGCGCTGCTATGGCGATTGCTGCTGTTTGATAATTTTTTTAGAATTCTTTTTTTCACTTTTAATTTTGCTATGCATTAAGTTGGTGAGTTTATTTTTGAGATATGGGATCAGAAAGATCCCATAAATTCCTCTTAAATTGAGAATAAGAGATTTCATCAGTTGAACGAAAGTTTTATTCTTTTAATTAAGAATCAAAAATTCTAACTTACAGTTAAACTGGATCGTTCTCAATACTAATTCAGGTAAATATCACAAATAGAGGAGATAAAAAAAATTCAGTACTCATTCTAAATTAGACAACAACCATTTTGCCAATGGGTAACCTACTGTGATCGCCTTTCAGCGATCGCAATTTTTTTTAGCAACTGTCTCGCTTTTGTTGCTACGTTTTTTTTCCACATGTTTTGGCGTACCTTTTGGAACCGTCAGATGACAACGATCGATTAATCGATCACATGAAAGCGAATTATTGATGTCTCGCATGCTGCTGAACATTCCACCGAAACAGAAGTTAATTGTCATAGAAATCATGCAGGTGTTTACTTGCATAATGAAGACAATTGAAGCGGTCAATGTTAAAAAGGGGTTTGTTACAAATCTGCACTTTCGAGGAAAAAAATGTGTCAGTTGTGGAAAGATTGTTTTAAATATTTCCTAGCTGTTGGATTCTCTTCTTTGGGCAGTCTAAAAAATTAACCTGTATATGATAATCGGTGATTGATATTCCAAAAACAACTAAAAACATATTTTCGTAAAAGTGTTACCCTTTTTTGACATTTTCCACCTCAATTATGTTCTCATACGAAGATTTACATAAATCTGACAATTGCTTTAAATATTTTTATTATATTTAATTTTTATTCGCTTCTGTTTTGTTGAGCTTTTTTCGAATTTATCTCATTATTCTCTCCATCCCGTTGCCTTGACCCTAGTTGGGCTCAAAATTGGCTTGTTATCGGTCCTATATGAACATACTTCGAGAGACCAAAATTGGGATGTCTAGATTTTTTAATATTGGTCCCATACTGGGCCACTATTGGTCTATATACAACCAATATAGGGCTTATGTTGGCCGAATAATGACTATAAAATATCGGGAGAACCCGACAACTCTATTTAGGGCCGATATGGATTGTCAAGTGGCTGTAAAATATCAAGTGAATAGGACAATTCTATATAGGACCACTATCGGAAAAATAACGAACTTTGAATCCTTATTAAGCCAAGATTCGTGAATATTAGTCCAATGAGGGCCAAGTTATTTTGCTACTCGGGATGCTGTGTAGATTTTAATAATAAACTGATATTATTTTAAATATCCAAGTATCATAAACGAATAATTCTTACTTTACATTGTATCGTAAAAATAAATTTTATGTGTGTCACATCATTCAGTACTACTGAAAGATACTATTAAAGATTCAGTGATACTTTTAGAGTTGCTGAATAATGAAAATGGCGTTAGCTACTTTACACGAAATAGTGTCTAACATTTTCAGTGTTTCGGCATCACGCATTTAATAATCCAGGTTTCTTAATGTTGTGAAACACCATGAACCAAGACTTATTTATGCTGCTTTACCAGGCAACTGTGGTGCAAAGTATTTGCTACCATTTTAGGTGTTGACACCTCAATTTTGAATTTCTTGTTGCTTACGTTGATTTTCATTTTGTATGTTAAAAGGTCATAGATATGGTACTCACCTCTTTTTGGTTTTTATAAGATTATTTTACATAAAAGTATTAATAATTATAGATTTCAGAATTTTCGAATCATGCTTTACCTGCTTGGATATACAATTTCGTTTGCATGTAAAGAGACAATATTACAATAATAACAATTTATCTACTTCGTTACTTTAGAAAAGGTCGTCTATCAACAATTATTATCTTTATCTATGAAAATATGCTGAATGTTATGAATACTTTACACCACTGTGGTGTAAATTATTTGCTACCATTTTAGGAGCAGACACCTCAATTTTGAATTTCTTGTTGCTTACGTTAATTTTTATAGTGTATGTTGGCAGGTCATAGATAAACTACTCATCGTTTTTTATTTTTTACAGCAATCATAATCTTTATGAAAATCAAATTACACAGTCAAACTAGATCTTAATTACAGATTATAATTACAGGTTATTATAAATTATAGATTATGTTATATTTATTTGACCTGTAACCTGGAAGTTCTAAATAATTATTATGAAAATCAAATAACACAATAAAATTAGATAATCAGATTGTAATTAATTATAGATTATGTTATATTTATTTGACCTGTCATTCTGAGAGTCCACATTATTAAAAATGATAGAAAAATAACTCTCCAAAAATCAAACGTTTTTCAAGAAATTTCACAAGTACTTCAAAATATTACATCGTACCCTAAAGATCTTTAAATTATTAAAATGTCTCGGTGTCTTATAAAACATCTAAATGTCCAAATTATTTTCTAAATCTTAAATTAAATCCTTTTTTTACCATTTTAAATTTGTGGGGAAAATTTTGCACTTCTGTATTTATTCTGATTTTTAGAAAACAACTTTTCCTACATTGTTAACAGGCTAATATTGCCAAATTTACACCTTGATTTTCAGCTATGTGCGATGACAAACACGCATGCGCAAACGGAGCACGTTGCTTGCAGGACATCTGCGTGTGTTTGACAGGCACGGGTGGACCATACTGTGAGACCATCTATGAATGTGAAAACAAGCTTTGTGGTGATGACGTCACCTGCCAATATGATAGCCGTACCCAAAGAGCTTACTGCCAGTGCAAAGCTGCTCAACAGACGTACGACAGCGACGATAAATCCTGTAAAAGTAAGTCTTTCTTTTCAGTATTTAGATTTTCCACGAAAGCATAGGTCTGGAAATTGTTCATTCTCTGATGACATCCTCTCAGCCTGATGAAGCCATTCTGGTTCACTTATTGTACCGGCCGAAAAAGCAAAGGGTTAACCTGTTCTAGACGGGCAAGTCCTTAATGCATTCGTACAGAATCAAAATCAGGATGGAAAAAAACGGGAAGCTTAAATAGCCAATTTAACAGGCTTATTTTTGCTATCACTGTAATTATAACTTCAGTTTTTAATGTAATAACTATTTTTTTGGACAATAGATCGCGTATCTCGGAAGCCCTGACCGATTCATCTGATATGATGACAGTAGAAAATGTATAAAAGTGTGCCTTGATGACGTAAAAATAAGGAATGACAGAGAAACATAAAATCACAACATAATCATATACATTATAAAGAATGAAAAGTGATGTGTAGAGGCGCAGAATTAACATAGGAATTAAAACCACTGTTCAAAAAGTAACTAAAATTTTTAGTTTCAACTGTGTAATGGTGAATTAAATTAATCGAACTTTTATTATCATAATGACCTCTTATAAACTGCATAGACAACAAGAAATACTCTAAAAGTTTTATCTTTCCTACCCTGTTTGTCAGAAGAATGACGCGACAATGCCGTAACCAACCTTTACAATCAGAATATGAAGATAGATTTTGAGTGCGCTGATTGGATTTCTTGACAACGCCTTCTGTTAAGTCTTTTTGGAGCTCCCCCCCCTTAATTGTTTCTCCGTAATTTGTTCTGCTGATATTTCATTTTTGTCCAGCTTTGCTTTTATTGCGATCGCAACACTCGAATACGCTATCTGGGGAGGTACCATGACTGGTTCTGTATCTTGACCCTTCCCTTTCCTTCTCTTCTTAGTAGTATAGGAATGTACTACATTTCCCCCTTCTTTATTTATCGTATTTAATTTACAAAAACACTTTTTTAAAAGTTCTTAAACGCTTTCTTTTAGAATTATGTTCAAAAGTAATTTTCATTTCCAAATAGTATTCTAGTTTAAAAAGTTTTTAATCTATTTAAAAATCAAGACAGAAACCAACATACTTTTATAACCGTCGTTGAACAGCCGACCCAATTTCATGGGTTTACGACTACTTACGTTCAACTCCGTAGCCTTGTAATTTTGAACCAATCCAGAAGACAAGGAAACTCCTGGATCAGTAACCCCAGATGTATTGATTTGTTGTGGGAACATGGAGGACTTTGAGACTCAACAGATTTAACGTGCATCAGTCACCATTTACTACACGGGGAGTCTTCGGCCGGCGAGGATCGAACCCACGACCTCTTGGATATGGGCCCAGCGCCCTACCGACCAGGCTATCCCGGCAAAAACCAACATACTTCATTCTCCTGTGACTCTGAAAGCGTGCGAAGTGTTGCCATAGGTAGAGAGTTCTGCTCTACGCCACCTGTAGCCCATTTCGATCGCCAATAGATATTGTTGCTTTTAGACACTTCTTTTACGTTCTTTCTGCGGTACTTTTATAAACACACTATAGTGACAAACAAATAATTTCCTGCAATTAAATAATTAAAAGAAATTCAAAATGCAGTAGAAATATATTATAATTAAAAGGGTGGACATTTTTGCGAATTTATTCGCCCGTCACTCATTGTATTAATTTAGAGAACAAATCAAAATCATTCAGTTTGATTTTGAAGGGAGCTATGCATGAAAAATTAATATAATAAACATCTTTAAGGACATTTGCTCGATTTCCTTAATGTCAAATAATAGTATTTCGGTACTAAAAACATTTAACAGACACAAGAAAACATTCAAAGCAAGTTATAAGTAGGTAGATTAAATGCGGATCTCTTAGTTTCACTTTATTAAAACAAATTGTCACGATAAATAGAATATAAAATTTAAAACTTATTAATTTAATTTTAGTAATCCACACTAAATAAATAAAATATTATTTCAATTCGATAAATGTCAATTTAAAACAATTTAGTTTTCATTTCATAGTAAATATAAGAATTTAGCAAGGCATTTAAACTCAGACTTCAAAGTTATTCAATAAATTAAATTGATATTAGCTTCATAAGAATTCATGCATGTGATAGTTATAAATGTAACAAATAACGCGTTTCCAATGAAAATTAAATACAGAATTTCGTTTAATAACTAAAACTATTTCTTTTCAACAAAAAATCTTTATCCGTGAGGTTTCGAAGTTCTGGAAATTCATTTTGTATTTGTCTGTTCCCCAAATTCTTTTACCCACTTGCTGCAATTTTCAAAATTTCGAACATCGCTTTTAAAGGTAATAATTTCTATTTCATTTATAAATAAAGAAGGCAGTTTCTCAGACTAAAAAACTGACCTTTCAAGTTTGAAAGAGCAGCTTTAGTATAAAATCACTCTGTGCTTAAAATAGCAAGTATAGCAAAATGAAATACATCACAGATCACGTTGCCGCGAAATCCAATCAACGCACTCAAAATCTTTTTTCAGATTCTGTGGTTTTAAAGGTTAGTTACATGCATCCCGCTTCGAAGAGGTCAAACTAATGTCACGGAAATAGTTTTGCTTCCACTTTAATTTAAACATAACTTATATGCATTAGCTTTGAGTATGTTTTCATAACCAAAATTAGCGAATTAGTTAGCACATTAGCATGCAAATTAGTTAGTGCTAAGTAAATCCCGTCTTTTAATAAGACTATAAAAAAAAATCGTTTAAATACCAGTTTATTTCTTTTTTACTCCTAAAAAAATAATTATGAAATACTTTTAGCCGCAGGGATACTACGGGTGGTTATAGCTGTATAAAGTTGGCAACTAATAAAAAGTAAAAACCTATTAAACGAGATTATAATTAAAAAAAAAATTTCTAGCATATACCTTTCAGTATCCTATTGAAAAAAAATACAAAAATTTTGTTCGCTTTATACAGGAATAATTTACAATTGTGATAGTTACGATTGAATAGCTAAATAGTTTAAAAAAATAATAATGAATTGAGTTTTTACGACTCCTTACATTTTCTGTAAGCAGTGGCATCCCTTCAAGCACTAATCATCAAGAAAATTCTTGCAAGCATGAATTTACAAACAGCCATAAATATTTCTAGGAATCTGAGGGACCCTAGTAATGTTAACACATCCAAGCTTGCCTCAACAGTATGAGACAACACTGGGCTCGTGTTGTCGATTCATTAAAGAAAGGCTAAACGAAAATGATTATAAAATCTGCAATAAGCATACAACATGCACAATAACTCCTATTACCAAAAACGTCTGAAGTCGCTATTAAATCAAAAAATAAAAAAGAACTTTTATACCGTAAGATTCTTTAATTTTTTAATATGGTGCTTAACATTGTAGTTCTTTGTCTAATAACTAATATATGTATTTGATGTAAATTGATATACGCAACTGATATATGCATTTGATGCAAATTAATGTATGCAACTGTTACGTGTTACTTTGTAACTTGATGTATGCAGCTGATACATGTTATCTTCTTGATATATGCACCTAATGTGAGAATATGTAACTGTAACTTTCAGACACTAAGATCTGGCAACGCCATCGCCGAGACTCATCTGATCAGTCTGTTTACAAACACCGCGTCGTTCAGACGCTCGAATCATTCATTCGTAATTTCCATTTTATTCCTATTTACTTGACTTCTGGATTGTGTACAAATAAATATTTTTAGTTGATATCTGTTTCCTACGTATCATTGCTCAAATTAAGCTCTCGCTAACACGTAAGACATGTTATCTTGTAATTTGATACACACAACTGATACATGTTATCTTGTAGCTTGATACATGCATCTGATACATGTTATAACTTAACTTCATATATGTAACTGATACACGTTATCTTTTTATTTGATGTATGTACCTGATCCATGTTATCTTGTAGCTTGATTTATAAAAGCGTAATACAGTTTTTCTACTTTGCAAAATTTGCAGAGAAATTTCGAATTATAAATAACAGAAGTCAACCGTTTTTCTATACTAGTAGCCCCATGTCCACACTATTCCCCTCTCCTGAAGAGCTGATGATTTTTTTTATCTTATATTTTTAGAATGCAGTTGCGGTGATGATTTAAAAACTGAATGGGAGAGATGTGATTTCGTACTTGGAAAAAAAGTATGCCAATGTACTGAAGGATATGCTTATAGTCCTAAAGCGGATAAATGCCTAGGTATACTTCTTTGTTATAAAGCATCATCAGAAAAATATTGTATGTATAACTTGTATGAAAAATGATTAAAATACTTTAAATTCATAAAAATAATTACCTAACATCTATGAGCGAAATATAAGAAATTGACCAATTATACTTATAAAATTTAAAAAAATATTAAATAAAAATGTTAACTGTATTAAATTTAAAAAAATTTTTTAGTAGTTTTTAGGAGGAACAATATAGTTGAAACCTGTGAAAAAAGACGGATTTTTAATGAATTTTGCAATGATTGGTATTAACTTAATTGGCATATATTTTTTTTATTGTACATATTTTAATCTTCAATTTATCCTGTTACAAACACATAACTTTGAAAAATTCGCGCTCATATAATACAATGTTTTCATTTTATTTTCTTTTTAAATTATCCATGTCCTGTTGCACTCACAAGTGGAAAAAATTATCCAAATTATGGTTTATAAATGACCGATATCCAGTAATAACAAATGATTGATATTTTATTAATAATATTTCATAAATGACAAATATCCATTAGTAATGGTGATCCAAATTATTAGTAATGGTTCATAAATTACTGAGGTCTGTTAATAATGATTATTTAATAATTTATTAATGTTTGTTCACAAATGACTGTAACTAGTAGGAATAAATTGATTGGAATTTTGTCAGTTAATGTTCACAAATGACTGATATCTAGTAATAATGATTAATTAATATTTTATAATTGATTGTTCATAATTTACATATGTCTAGTAATAATAAATTGATTAGTATTCTATTAATAAGAGCTCATAAATCACTGATATCTAGTAATAATGATTGAGTGATTCTTTGTTAATAAGTGTTCATAAAAGACTGATATAGATATGAATAACAAAAAAACCTGTCTTTAATTGTTATTTTACTACAACAATAAAAAAAAGTATTTCTTTTACAGTCAGAGTGTTATCTTTTACAACCATTAATAATTTTTGAAAAAATATGTTGAAATATCTAGGAAACTTCGTTATATCGAATTATGATACACTTTTTTATGTATATTTCTTCGAATCTTAAAAATCATTACGTTTTGTGATACTTTTTTTAAAAAAATATATATCTTTTTTAGAATGTGATTGTGGAAATAATTCAAAAACATGCACTTTTGAAGACAAAGGTGAAAAAGTTTGTCAGTGTTTCAAGGGATATATTGACGATTTTGGAACATGCAAAAGTAAATAATTTCTTATATCTTCTTCTTTCTGACCATTTAATGAGCATTTTTTTCATTGAAGTCTAAATTTGTAATTTTTTTAAAAAATTTATAAAAATTCGTGCAACCATAAATAAAAAAAATTAAAAACCTTTGTTAAAACCAGAAATAATAATAGATTCTTAAATTGCATTTGAATCAAAAGAAAATATCAAATGACAATGTGGAAACGTCAGAGAATTTTATTATATTTGTTTTATGCTCGCGACCTGTTAGAATTTATGAACTACGCAAACTCTTATGAATGGTAAAATTACGTATAAATTTAAACGAAAATCACAATAAAAGAAATTTCTAGAATATTAAGCCTGTTTACACATCACCTTGTAAGCGTAAGGATACACCGGAAGTTTTCTAAATTTTTTCTAATTTTAGGAAGCATGTTATTGTTTATATGAACTCAATCATTCATAATATTACCACTCATTTTAATAATTACTTTTTAATACTATTTATTTGTTCCCATTTCATCTTAAATCCAAGTTATTTGTCTTATCAGTTTTTTTTTCTGTTGCAAGAGCAATTTAGAGTTCCGTTATTTTAATTCAATGTTATTGTAACATGAGAAGTTCGAAAAGTGGTGTTGCAACGCTATATTTTAATTTACTTACTGAATTATTTAATTTTTTTTAAATATATTTTTTTTCGGCCTAAGGGATTTTTATTAAGCGTTTCCTATTTAAAATTAAACAATAATTCAAGAAATGTAAGTAACATTTGAAGTACAGTACCAAAAATATAGTCAATCGTATTACAATGGTTTTGTTTTAATTTTTGGTTTTTTTAAACCTTATAAATATTTTAAATTAAAATATTTAATTTGAATTTATTTTACTCATTAAAATGGGTCTTTTTTTAATATTTTCTTTTCGAGAGCTTCAGATTTTTTTTTTTGTCAGAATTTTTTTAAAAATAAATTTCCATATTATGCAATGCTATTAAAAATAACAATTTCTTCACCTCAATATCTTTATTTATTTATTTACTTATTATCACTCAAAACATGGCAAACTACACACTTTATTTCTGTTGTGATTATGTTTTCTTAAATTTGTTTTAGGCTCCCAATCACTTAGAATTTACAAATTACAGGAAACTCTTTTTAATGGTAAAATCACGCGTAAATCCTAACACTATTCACAATAATAAAACTTTCCAGAATATTAAGCCTGTTCACACATCGCCTCGTAAGCGTATAACATAAGCGGAGGAATACACCGGAAGTTTTCTAAATTTCTTCCGGTTTTTGGAAGCTTGTTATTGCTTATATTCAGTCAACCATCCATGTACGCTTGTGCAACCGGTTCACATGTGACGTACCTCCAAACAGTCACTTTTCTTCTAATACGCATGCGCTGGATCTTGATACATATGATGTTCTGTTAAATCTGAGTACGTTGCTCACCCTGTAAGCTGTTTTTCTGCTATAACGTACCGAATAGAGCAATTTCCCGCGTTCGTTATGCATTAGAAGAACTAGACTTCTCCTTTTCTGTATTCTTTGCCTTGAACACCACATCTCTTTCAGTATCTCTATTTCACACCTCTTTTAGTCCTGATAGTAGCGTTTATTTAAACTTATTCGTTACGCAAAACATTGTATTTTTATAGCTTTTTTTAAATTTTTTCAGAATGCGAATGTGGATCGAATGGCGAATGTTCTTTCGATAGCAACGGGAACTTTTCTAAGTGTCTCTGCGATTCTGGTTTTTCTGAAAATTCTGGGAAATGTGTCCGTAAGTTTGTGCTCAAATAATTGGAATTTACTTTTTTTTTAGAATACTGGTGGCAATACAGTTTTGTCCAGACAATGAATTCACTTAGCCTACTAAAGTATTACTAGAGTCAGGATGTGTTTAAGACACTGCACTTACGTTCGTGAGAACGGGAGTTTGAATCCAGCCAACCGAAAAATAATGACTGGTGCAAGTTACATCTGTTGGGTCACAAAGTTCTCCATATTTCTATAAGAAATATACTTCTGGGGGTACTGAATTGAAGACTGATTGTTCTCTGGTTCAGGTCAAAATTACGCCTCCCGATGCGGTGAATCGGGTTCGAATCCCAGTGATGGCTGGAAGTAGTTTCTATTATAACTCCAGAAACGGTCAAGAGAATTTTTGGCAGCATGTAAAAGTTGTATTTTTTTTTAAATATTTTTTGTTGTCATTGGCGTCGAGACATATTTTGGTTTTGACATTTGATCAGCGTGTAAAAATTATTATTTTAAACCCCTGTACCAAAAGTATTTCAGAAATGTCAAAATGCAGTGACGTTTGAAAAAAGTGTTTTCCTTTTTTGCCATTTCTCTCTCAAGGCTGCCAACTTTTTACGCTTTTTGTGAAACTTTTTCCTGGTGGTAGCTACGCTAGTGTTTAATGTGCTATTTTTAATCATTTAAACTTATTTTGTATACCACTACATATAAGTGATTTAAAAGTTCTTTTTTCAAAGCCACTTTGTACCAGCTCTTTCGTGGTGAGTCTTGTAAAATGTTGGAATCCAAAAATTCTAAAAGCTTTGGGTTTAAAATGTCTGCCCATCTTTTAAATATAGTGGTAGGCAGGCCAGTTCTCAAGAACGGAAATGCAAATACTTTCCAGTTGTTGTTGTTGTTGTTGTCGTCTGCCCATACGGCAGAGGTGGTGCGATTGTTCTTGTTTTTCAGTGGCGCCATCTATGACCAAGAATTCGACTTCTGCCACTCCCGCAATTTTATTTTGACCTGAACCAGAGAACGATCAATCTCCAAATCAGTACCCCTAAGGGTATAACTTGTAATGGGAACATGGAGTACTTTGTGACCCGACATAATTAACGTGCACCAATCACCATTTACTACACAGGGAGTTTTCGGCTCCCTGGATTCGAACTCCCGTTCTCATGAATACTTTCTAGTAACAGAGCGATAATTATGTTTTGATGTATAATTCTTAATTCAGTATATTTTTGAGTAAAAATATGTGCCCACACATTCAAATTACTTCCAACCTTATATAAAGGAATGTTTACCTCTATATGATGCATACATACATATTTTATAAGAAGATACACGCAAAGATTCAATACATATAAGAAGATTCAATACAAATTTCATAGGAAGATAAATTTTCATGAAAGCCACAATAATTAAAATAAAGAGTTGAAATATCTGCCTTAATGCTTGTCTTCTTGCCGCCTCTAATGGGATGCTCAAATAAAAAACGGAGAGCCCTGAATATCTTTTGATCGATCTTCGCGTTCTAGGACTCAATCTCAATGGTTATAGAGAGAGTGATCTCAAATATGCTAATTAATTACTACATAGGATATTTTAAGTTACAAAATCAGACTTCAAAACGTACTTTCTCTGAATAAACATATCGTTTTTTCGACGCACACGGATTTCTGACTCTCAAAATATATGGGATAGCCGCCATCTGGTAAATATGTTAATAATTAGGGTAGGTGAGTGGTCCAAAGTTTGGAGTTGTTTCCTATTAATTTTATTTTAATTGTTCCTTTACTACTACTTAGTAAAATCTTTTTCAGTGACCGCACAAGTTGGCTGGTATGTTGGCTGGTATGTTGGCTGGTATTCCGTGAATGACCAAAATCAGAAGAATGTCGACTTTCACCTGTGAATGTCAACAATCACATAGTGGCTTTGGAGAATGTCCAAAATATTTGTTTTTTTCCGATTTGATATTAATCTATTCGTTGTTATTATTATATTTATTCAATATTTTAATACCTGGCTAGGACAGATTAGGAGAAACATCAGTGTTGGGAGTACCGGTTAAATCTATACCGGACAGTGGCACTTAATTTTAAAAAAACATCACTGTAGGGTATACCGGGCAAATGTATACCGGGGAGTCTCACTGAACCTTAAAAACACATTGTAGGGCGTACTGGGCAGTTGCTCTTAACTAGACCAAATATATATTTCAGGCATTTACCAAAGCGACTATGTGATTGCCAACATTCACCTATATATATATCTGTGTGTGTGTGTGTGTGTGCGTGCGTGCGTGCGTGCGTGCGTGCGTGCGTGTGTGTGTGTGTGTGTGTGTGTGTGTGTGTACGTACACATTGATTTCAGACATCTCTGATTTCAGACATTGTGAATCTGTATAAAATTTGTTACGACATTAAATATAAAAATGAAATCTTCCGGAAATTCCCGAAGATTTTCATCGCGTGTTATGATAATATTTCGGAAAAAAACACATCCCAGGATGACAGGTATATGCCAACTGCCAAATGTTCAGTTTTCTTAAATGATAATTTTAATTCCTTTTCCCCTTTTTTCTTCTTAGTTTTATAAAGTTAATCCTTAATCATTATTACAAAAGGAAAATTTCAAACTTACATATAGAAGATTTTATGATGAGGAGATAGCGCGACATTTTTTGATTTGTATAACAGTATGTTTATAATTTTTATAAAATTATATATTATTGTTGTATATATTATGTATATTTATTTATTTTATTTATGTTATTTTCTTATATTTTAGTTTGTGATTGTGGACCCAAATCCAAATGTTCATTCCAAAATAAAAGAAAAATGTGCTTGTGTGCTAAAGGATACAAAGATGACGAAGGATACTGTACAGGTAAAAGTATTTTTAATTAAAATAAATCTCATACTATAAATTATAAAGCCAAATTTTTCACATTTGCGTAAAGTTTCATTTTTATATTTCAAGTGATAGTAAAATTTATGCTTTCTATTTATGAATGTATAAATTTAGCTCGAAATTATTTTAACCACCACTACAGATAAATTGATTAAACATGTGTTCAAGTTTTCGATAATCATATGATGGTGTGTTAAACCTTTTCCTAATAAAAGAAAAATGTTTTTACCTTCGAGTGATATAGAGTTACTAATTTAATTTTTCTAGACATCGACGAATGCTTGAATACTGAAGCCTGTCCAGGACCTGGAACACTCTGTGAGAACACCTTTGGAAGCTATAAATGTCGATGCCAACAAGGGTACCAAGGGCGTTCTCCAACCGAGACTGACAAGAAAAGTCTGTGTGAAAAGAT
>NC_092212.1:17571731-17607191 GCF_043381705.1 Parasteatoda tepidariorum
AGTATAGATTGCATAGTTGCCTTATTATATGGCGTATTAAATTGCATAGCCACTTACTTTTTTGTCTCGGGTAAAATAATTTTTCTAGAGGATATTATAAATATGAAATAAATAATAATATGTTAAATAATTATTTGATATAGTATGTAATAAATAATAATATGTTATGTCGGCATAAAATATATATATGTTATTGTGAATGACCGAAATAGGTGGTTGTTGACTTTCCACCGGTGAAAGTTGAGAATCACATAGTCTTTATGATAAATGTTTGAAATATGTACTAGATCTAGTTAAGTTCCACTGCCCGGTATGCCCTACATCAATGTTTTTCAAGATCAAGTGTCCAGTATGCCTTTAACCGGTAGTCCAAACACTTATGTTTCTCCTTATCTATCCTCAGAAGATATTAAAACTATAGAATAAGTAGAATAATATCAACAATTAAATTAATATCAAATCGGATGTAACAAATATTTCTGATCTTCACCATAGCGACTATGTGATTGTTGACATTCACCGGTGAAAGCCAACGTTATCTTGATTTCGGTTATTTACTGTAACGTACATATTGTTTGCCTAATAAATATAAACAAACGACTACCAATGTCGTTTGCGACTACCAATAGTCAACTCCGTTGGCTTGTAATTTTCAACCCAATACAGAAGACAAAGGACCTTCTGGATCAAGTAGTGGGAGAAAATTGCTTTTATTGAGGACTGATACGCATTAACGATACATGGCGAGGAAAAGCACGAAAATCTCTCACGGTTAGCCTGACGGCAAGAGGACTCTAGCCAACGCGACCTATAACTGAAAGTCTTTGCACGGTTTTTATAGGTTATCCGAGCAGTTCACTATGAAGGTAAAAAAATTGACGAAAGAGCCATTTAATAGAAAATCTAATAGAAAGAAGAAAGTGGTAGAAAATATGTGTCTAAAATTTTTTTTTAATTTATGAATATAATTGGTTTGTCTTATTTACTAGTCAACCACTACAGATTCAATTCTTAAATATATATGAGAATTTAGGTTCAAGCGAACAACTGGCTCATTTTTTAAATAGTCTGCGCAGACTACTTATAAGGAACCGTGTACCCCAGAGGATATTATAGGTCACCATTTTAGTCGATGCCAGCCAGGTGTTAAATTTGTGTCGAATAGCCATCGCTCGGATTAGAACCAATGTCACCTCATCGGGATGAAAAATCTATTACAAAATAGTTTCGACACCCTTTCTTCTTACCCTGACTATATCCACTCTGAAAACGTCACTCAATCTTTCATTAACAAACAAAAATAACTGCTAATTATTACGCAGGGAAGAAAAGTTGTTTGAACGAAGTTGTCTATAAATGACTTTTTGTTACCATTTTAAAGATACATCCAGAGTAACTGCTGGATTCCAACCCGCTTCTTTCACGCCTAGTCAGGGAGGCGCCTTTTTAACACGTTGAATGCCACTCTAATTTTACATGTCTTTCCCGGCTGGCCAAAAGGTAAATAACAACAAACTAAATTTGCAATTATTAGTCAGACTTTGCAAGTTTTTTAAATGGTTAGAATGACATATCTGGAAAAGTGGTGAATCATATAAGCCTACGGATTGTTTAGAAATAGTGGTGGATAAAAATCTACTAATTTGAATTTATTAAACCAAGAATCACAATTAACAAACTATCGCTTGAAAATATTTATTCGCTGTCCTGAACAAGTTGGCATCTCTGTGTATAAACTATTTTAGTCTGTTCTATATTGCATCAATTTCTTCAAACCATTTTAGTAACGATAATGATACAGAGATGCCAACTTGCTCCGGACAACGGATAAATATTTTCAAGTGGTAGTTTTTTAATGTGTGATTCTTGGTTTAATAAATTCGATATATTAGGTTTTTATCCACCACTATTTCTAAATTATTCGAAGACTTGTATGAATCGCCACTTAAAAAGTTAAGGCATGACTTTCACCTTTCAGTTGCGCTTCGGCGATTTATTATTTATTTCCACTCAGATGAAGAGCCCCTAGCGGGGCTGACGCTAAGATAACCAACACATATGAGTATGAGTAAGTTAAGGCATGCTAAACCTTTTAAAAATAAGCAAAATTTACTAAATATTTGTACATTTTAGTTAGTAGTTAATTACCAATTTTAAAAATATTTTTACTTGTCCGGAGCAGTTGGCATCTCTGATGATACAAAAAAAATTTAAAATTTAATCGAATTTCGAGTCTCTCCTATGGTATTGCATACCTGCCAACTTTCACTCTTTCCGAGAATGGATTTTCAGAGTGGTTGTAAAACAATAAACGAAATATAAAATCTGACTCAAAAATATAGTTATATTTTGATTCTATTGAAATTCGCTTGTGCAAGGATTATTATGATTTTATATATTTATTGTAATTATTTATATGTAGTGGTGGTCAGACTCATTTATAATTATCATTATAATTCAAAACGTTAATTGGAATAACCTGAGTATTGCTACCTCTTTAAATATGAAAATAAAATCTTCCGGCGAATTCGGAAGAGTAGGCAGGCATGGTATTGAACGTGTCATTATTTTGAAAACGAATGTGTTGGAATGTATCATAATACATTTATGTTTTAAAAAAATGGTAGTAAGATATTTTCTTTTTTGTAGAAATTTAAAAATTAGCAACTCAAGCATACCATTGCGAAACAGAAATCCATTATAATGGTACGTATGACTGAAATTAATATCATAAATATGGAATTATGAAAAGTTATGCCGTGAAAGCTTACGTCTTCTATAGAATAATACAAAAGGTTCTTTTACGAGAGAAAGTGGTAAAGGGTTTACTTTTTAACCCGTTTTCTCCCGAATTTATAGATTGAAATGATACAAAAAGTGGTTTTATGGAAAAAGTGGTAAAATATATTATACCAGAACCAATAAAAGAATGTAAAAAAACCAATTATAAATTAATTGGTTTTTCTACAGTTAGAGCATTCAAAAAGTCTTTGATAGAGCAAAAAGTACTTGCTTCTTATAATTCTAGATCTAATCAGAAATAACTAAATCATTGTGGTATCTGAGAATCTTTTAATTCACCCAGATAAATGAAAATACTGAAAAAAGTTTCTCACCACAATGAATGTCTTTGAAAAAAGGAACTGTCCTAAATGTATGATGCTGGGCGAGAACCGGTTAATTCAGAGGTAATGTTCTAGCTTAAAGCTACACAGCATATATAGGCCAGCCAACTACTACACTTCTCGCAAAATATTTTGCAGAGTGGTAGACTTTCAAAAACCAAAGCTTTCAGAATTTTGGAAATTTGCTAAAGTCTCATCACAAATGTGTTATTACAAAGTGGTTTTTGATATGAACTTTTAAATCATTTATATGTAGTGGTGCGAAAAAATAAGTTGAATAAAAAATAATACATTGAAACATAAATTAATAAATTTTTACTAAAAGCGTAGAAAGTTGGCAGGTATTCTTGCATGAGATTTCTTAAAAGAGTTAAGTTATTTTCGGATCGTTGATATCAAATCGGCATTAAAGCCCAAACCCTGATTTTCAAATTACACTAGAGTGACTTGCAAAGTGTGCCCACCGCTCTGTTACGTAGGGCGTAGTAGGAGTAAGGTAATAATATATTTCAGTTTATGATACAATACGTTAAACTAATGTCTATATATATACGTTACACTAATGTAAAAAAGTTATTTTTTAAAGAACAGACGAATATAGCTAATCCCCTCGTTGCACAATTTTGAGTCGATTTCTCCTTTTTGTGATAAGATCTGTAACAACATTGACTCCATGTTCGACAAGCTAGGGGGAAGGGGAGGCAATTAAAAATGTTTAATGATAGTCTACAGTCAAGGATAGAGACGACTGATGTTACCTTTAAGCAAAAATTCTGTGAGACGATCATCACTTCAAAGTTTACTTAATTAAAAGTTCAACCAATTTCTCGTAAGTCTGAACCTCTGCTGTTTCAATATTCACAAAAGGGTTCAGAACCCATAAACCCATTGAGGCACTTCTAGGGAACAAGACATCTTTAAAACGGTCAGAAAAGTTCATGTGCAAAGAGTCAAGATGTTGACAATTTTCTTGTGCGTCATCAGAGTGAATTTCGCCTGCTTGGCTGAACTCATTCCAACCAAAATCCTGCTTACACGAAATGAGTTTCTTTAGAAAGGCGGAAATAACTGATTTTGAATGAATCAAATTGAGCTCGTTGCCTTGAAGATGTAAATTATCACCCTTAAATTTCACAGATAAATCTGTCAAAGTCTTTCTTAAATTCTAGCAATCTGTCTCTCAGAGCTACATCTCTGTTTTCGAGGAACTCAAGCATAGAGTCGAAAGGATTCCAATACCTATTGAGACAGAAGCTTTTGGAAAGCCAGCGAAGTATCGGCAAGTGATTGAATTCCTTATCGTTTTTTTTCACAACTGTCTGAATAATCAATCGTAGAGAGCATTACAATGAATTTTGTTCACTGCAGATATGGCATATTGCAATGATTGATGCAAATGGTTGCTGAGATTTTCCCCTACTAAATGCTTTCTGTGAATCACGCAGTGAACAGCTAAGACATCTGGTACCTTCCTTTCCAAAAGGGCAATGTCGATCCACCATTGCAGGAGCCTATCAGTGGTGATATACATAATATTCGCAAGAGGAATGTTTTTCTCTTTAAAATAATCTTTGAAAGTATTAAAAATAGATTTACCTTTGATATCTACAATCAAGCTTCTTGCAAAAAGCATCTCTTGAATAATTTTTCCTACCTTCACAAACCGGACATATGCCTACAGTAAAGCCTACATTATCTGGCAACGTTGATTTATCAACTTGAAGGGAAAATTCGTTGAATATCGAACGTTTGCGTAAAGAAATTTCAACGTCTTCAGGCAATTCATCATTTCGTCGCCTCACTATATCGTTGCTTACGGGATATTTTTTTATTACAATGGATGCGACTGGATGGTGTGAAACTGTTTCTAAAATTTCCTTGACAAACGGCAGTATCAACTCTACTCCGATGGTATGAGCTTTCCCAGATTTAGCTATAAATTTTGATATATTATACGAAGCTATTAAACCATCGTCGCATTTTTGTGATGAGGTTGCTAGTAACCCAGAGACCGAAGGTGCCTTCAGAAGCGTGATAGAAGATGTTCATGAAAAATGTCAAATCTTTATTTTGTTTGTCAGAATAAGTTTTTTGCAAATGCTCCTGATAACGGTAAGATTTCATTACCTCATTAGATAAAACTTTATTACAAAGTAAACACATGGGTAGTTGAGAGTTCAACAGTGATTGAACAAATCCCAATTTCAAGTATGTGGCACTGTATTGATGACACCTCTTTTTATTAACCGACATTGTTGGTGGCAGGGGAAAAAACTTTAATGAAGCTAAGAAAAACCAATATAATAAACACGGGTCAAATCAAAAATTCATACTGAAAGCGCAATGACTTCAATTTTCCCCAAATGGCTTGAATAAGTCGAAGGCAAATGGTACAGACTCATGCGCTGAGGTGTGTTGGTTCGAATCGGAGAATAGGTGCCGTATAAGTTCGTTTTATTGCTGGTACAAATGGTTTATCAGATAATCTTTATTTATTATATTAATTAAATTTTTTTCTCTTTAATATTAATTTTAGATTAATTTTATTTATTAAATAAATCTTAATTTAATAATTTTATTTCTAAGTTTTAAATTTGAATGACAAAACATGCTCATCGCCCCCTACCGCCCAAAACATACCCAACGCCCCCCTACTGCCCAAAACAAGTTCACCGCCCCTCAGCATACTCCCAATGCCCCCAGGGGGGCGGTATCGCCCCCGTTGAGAACCAATGATTTAAATCATTTGTATATAGTAGTGTGGAAAAATAAGTTTTAATGAACAAAAAAATAATGCAGTAAACAAATTTATAACAACAAATAAACTTAGCTAACATTAGAATAAATTTTTACAAAAAGCTCAGAAAGTTAGCAGCTATGCATATGATACTTTCTATGGCGTATCATATAAAATGCCACTTAATTGCTTTTATCTCGTAACATGGGTGAAAGCCCTTATATAGCAAGACGGAAAAGAGAAAAACCTGGTACGTAAAACATTTCATTCCAGCATTTTTTTCGAAAAAAATGAAATATCTGTAACTATCAAGATTTCTTTTATAATTCTGGCATATATATAAAACTGCTTCTTTTCCAAGATAAAGTAGATATTGTTGAAGAATTTAAAAAAAGAATAAGTAAACTCCTCCCCAAAACTAGCTATAACTGAAATGGTTTTACTACCAGTCTTTCCTCTTTTCCGTCTCGCTCTCACCCCTGTCTCGTAATTACTCTTTCAAAGTGTAACTCAAATTATCCTAACTCTTATTTATTTACTAACTACCACTATGAATTTATTAAAACTTTTAAAAAAAGTCTTACCTATTTCTAATTAACATAGCATCTGCCCACAACTTATAGAGCAAGCACTTGTATCATCACAAGAATTATTTACAAAATTACAAATTAAATATTTACTTTTTTATATCTCTCAACCTGGTAGATTTAAAAAATAAAATTTAACTTTTATAGGGAAATAAAGTTTTCTCTTGGGAAGAATTTTATCAATCATAATTAATTTGAATCTAAATTTTTATAAGTTCAGTAAAAAACGTTTTTTTTTTTTTTTAAATCCGTAAATTCTTTGCTACTCCTAAATAACGATTTTATAAAGATAGTAATTTTCAATTTTTCGCAAAAATAACACGATTCGTAATTGTTTCTTGCTTTGCTATTCAAAAAGAACGAAAGGAGTTTCTCTTAGACCCATTAAGAAATATAAAATATATTTCACCAATCAAATATCTTCTCTTTTTGCATCCTGAAATTGTTGCCTTCAAATCCTCTAATTTTCTTCACTTTTTGCATCCTCCATATTTTTTGGGTGTAAAATTGTTTTTTTTCTTTTTTTTTCTTTTTTTTTTTCGTTTTACAACAAATATGAAGGTGGTGTAAAAATAGTGATCACACTAATAACTACACTGGGGAATAATTTTTTGTTGCATTTATACAAGTACAATGTTGATGTAGATATTTCAATTCTGAAAATACTTTTGCTCTGATGGTTACGGAGTCTTTGCAAAATGATATTTTTCAGCTTAGTTTATTTTTTATATGAATGCAGAAAATTATGAAGAACTTATAGGTGTCTATACATGCATATACTTTTGTATGTTCCTTTGAAAATATCAAATGAATAATAACAATGTTCCTTTCGACCAAAAAAAAATATTATCTGAATGTATTGCATCATAAACTGGAACGTATTAGAGCTTTCTTTCTACCACTCCTTACGCAAAAGAAAAATGGCGACACAAGGCATTCACCTTTAGGAATTGAACGAATTCCAGGCGGAGAATTTATTATTAAATCGGTTTGAAACTCTAGTTTGTAAAGAGAAACCGATTTCCGGTGAAATTTCGAAGTCAAAGAGACGAAAATATCTAAGACCAGTTCCAACAATTCACGAAGCAGAAAACAAACAAAAAATATGCATAAAAAAAATTGTTCCCAAATATAATGAATCTAATAGCAAAGATCTTAATCTTAAGGTCTGGTTTCTTAGGACAAGCGCCTGATCTGGGCGTCAGCGGGACGTCAACGTCCCGCTGACGCCAGCAAAATACTGGTTTGTTAGCTCAAGGCCTGGTTTCTTAGAACTAGCGCCTGATCTGGGCGTCAGCGGAAAGTTGACGTAGAGCTGACGTCAGAAAAATACTTTTTTGTTAACTCAGCGTGAGCAGTCGGTCCAACGCAGACATTATCTCTCATTGCGCATGCGTTAATAACGTAAACAAATATTTATTTTGAATTTGTATTGATTTTGTTATTGTCGACCAGTGTTTTAGAGAGCAAATAATGACTTTGTCCAAGAAAAAACACATTATAGCTGAGCTAAATGAAGAGTGCTATGGTTAATTAAGAAGTTATGTTTAATGTCAAAATCAAAATCTTGGCTGATTTCAATGTACTGCTGGATGTTGTCCGTCATTGCTTCTGTGGTTAACGTCACGTTGTAATCCAATTGCAGTTGATTGGACGGCAATTGTAGTTCAAGATGAGCGTTCGATGACGTATACTATCAAACTCACAAATGGACCAATCAGAGGTTAGCGCTGATTTCCAGCTGACGGCGTCCTGTCCTAAGAAACCAGGCCTTTAGCTCCTATATAGCTTGTCTTAAAATATACTTATTTATTTCCGGTATTTTAAGTTCTAATAACTGAATCATGATGTCCACAGCCGAGAAAAAAATTTAAAAAATCTTAACAAATATTCTGGTTTAAAATTATTTAGACAGTAATTGACCCTCTACTTTAGTTAAGACAACATCTGCTCACTACTTACATAACGAGCAAATGCTTTAATTTTCAGACACTAGTGTAAGCTTTGACCCTAATATTTATAATAATTACAAAACTATATTTACTTTTTTATTCTTCTCATACTGGTAGATTTAAAAAAATGAAATTTTTACTTTTATATGGATTTGAAGTTTCCTATTAGGTGAGGTTCTTATCAATCGTTATTAATATGAGTATATATTTTAGTGAGTTCAGTAAAAAACGTATATTTTTTTTTATAATGCTTCAGGAAAGACAGCATTTCATTTTTTGCAAAAATACCACTATTCGCATTGCTGTTCGAAGACGACGAATGGGGTTTCTCTGAGACCCATTAAGAAACTACTGATAAAATACATTTCCACAATCAAATATCTTCCCTTCTTGCATGCTGCCATTTTTACCCTCATATCCTCCTTCACTTCTTGCATCCTGAATTTTTTTTTCCTCCAATCCCTTAATTATTAATTAATTTTTTTTCATCCGATTCTCCAAATATCTCCACATTTTTCATACTCCAATTTTTATTTCTAATCCTATGAATATCTCCACTCTTTGCGTCCTCCAATTTTTTCTTTCTCTCTAATTCCCCAAATATATTTACTTCTTGCATCCTCCAATTTTCTTGGTGTAATTTTTTTTCTTGCATAAACAAATGTGTATGCGTTTTAAAAATAGTGAACATACTAATAACTACACCGGGGAATAATTTGTATCTCATTGTTAACTGAAATGCATTATGGCTTTCTTCCCACAACTCCTTACGTCGAAGAGAAAGGGGGACACTAGGTATTCACTCGAATCATGATGACCACAACCGAAAAAAAATTTATAAAGTCATAACAAATGTTTTTGATCAAGGATCCTGAATTAGAATGAGAGTTGAGAACTCTTTAGAGCGCACGTGCTGTGTTCAAATTTTGTCCAGCTGCGTTGCAGTTACCACACTGTAAATTGACGATTCTCGCTTGCATTACCTTATTGTGAGGATTATTTTAATCATAATAAATATGAAAGAAAATTCAAATCATGTTAGACAAAGAAAAATGCTGCTTTTTTTTGTACTATGAAGTCCTTTTTTATACATTTTTTTCTTATTTTATGGATAATGCATAGAATTAAATAAATGCAAAACTTAATATTATTTCCTGAACGTTAAATCTTATTCCAAAGTTTCATTTTGCAATGAATGCTTTATCAAATACTGATTAATATATTCTTCATAGAAAGCTTTCAATTTTAATTATTTGGAGAAATAAATTTAAGTAAATTGAAAACATATAGGTGAGATTAAAAACTATATACTTCAATATTATTAATCTTTTCCTGTTTTTAAAATAAATTAGCATAATAGTTTTTTTTTACAGATCTCAAATATTTTCGCTCGTTGGTTTCAAGTTAGCAATATAGTCCAAGCCGCGATTTTTTAAATTTCACTACAGCGACTTGCTAAGTGTCCCTACAGCTCTGGTACGTAGGACATGGTAGGAACAAGGTAATAATATATTTCAGTTTATGATGCAATACGTTAAATTATAACATCTTAAGAGTTATATTTTCAAAGTAACCGACAAATATACACAGAGAATACGTTCTTATTAAAACTGTACATTCTGATAAAAAAAATAAATAAATATCATACTAAATAAAAGAAACTCGCTTTCCGAACAAAATTAATTTCTGATCTGTCATCCCCTCAACCGAATCAGCTAAGATCTAGTTCTTGTACACATGCAACAAAAAAATGGTTCCAAAAATTTATGGTACGAATTGTTGTAATTTATGTTTTGAAAATTTATGATTTGATATATTAAAGTTACATGCTTTTAGACATTATTAAAGGAGCGGACAAGTGTATAGAATAGGTATTTATATAAACCTATGCGTTTTTTAGAACTGTGCATTCAGGCGTAAGATAAATTGAAAAATATTTTGAAAACAAATTCAGCAGACCAAACAAAACTAGTTTTAGTTTTAAAATTCCCTCACCCTTTCTTAGTTTTAATTCAATGATTAATTAACTGCTCAGCTTCAGCAAACGTTTTAACCGGTTAACGCCCAGCGTCATATATTTGGGACAGTTCCTTTTTTCAAAGACATTCATGGTGGTGGGAAACTTTTTTCAGCATTTTCATTTATCTGGGTGAATTAAAAGATTCTCAGATACCACAATGATTTAGTTATTTCTGATTAGATCTAGAATTATAAGGAGCAAGTACTTTTTGATCTATCAAAGACTTTTTGAATGCCCTAACAGTAGAAAAACCAATTAATTTCGATAGTATATTATACCTCTTTTTCCACAAAACCACTTTTTGTATCATTTCAATATTTATATCCGGGACAAAACGGGTTAATAAATGAGTAAAAAATTAAGTAGTAAATTACGAAGAATAAGGACAATTTCGTCCACCACGTTGAATGCCATGCTAATTTTACATGGCTTGCCCGTCTGTTGGACTAACTAAAGATACTAACTACTAACTAAATTTGCAAATATTAGACAGATTTTACTAGTTTTTTAAAAGGTTTAGCTTGACACATTAGAAAATAAGTGGTGATTTATATAAGCCTACTAATTGTTTAGAAATAGTGGTGGTTAAAAATCTACTGAATTGAATTTATCAAACTAAGAATCACAATTAATAAACTACCTCTTGGAAATATTGATTCTCCGTCCGGAGCAAGTTGGCATCTCTGAGTATATAAATAAAACTACTTTTGTGTGTTCTATATTCCATTTAATTCTTCAAACCATTTTAGGTACGATAATAATATAAAAATTTACTCGACTTATGTCTTTCTAATAATCTTGGCCTCGCCAGTCACCGGTGACCCCTATGGCATTCAACGTGTTAACCCTTTAATGGGCCCTTTATTTCTAGTAAAGGTAAATTAAACTATTTCTGGAATTGAAATTGTTTTAAGAACAGTAATTGATATTAAAAAAAACTCATTTAGTTTATAAAAATGCCATTTTTTTTGTGGTAAATATACTTAACATGACCTATTAGGAACTTACTGACTTTTATTTTTCTTTATTTATAAAATAAATTCCTTAAATGCTACAAACTTCAAAAGGAATTATGTATTTTGTAACTTTTATACGTTTTTTAAAAGTGACAAATGGTTACCAAATTTATTCAAACTAAATTCAAGAAAGCTGAAGTTATTGAAAAATGGAAACCAAAACCTAAAGGTGGTAAAACGTGGTGATAAGTATACTTACCACGGCCTTCAAAAGGGTAAAAAGTGTCACCATGGAGCAACTACAGTAAAGTTGCATTTTATAACTTTAAATTTTTTTTTTTTGCATATTGCTGGAAAATTCACTTAAAATGAAAAATACTAAAGCAAGCATAACTTAAATTTTAGTAGAAAACAACTTTTTTTACAAAGCGGAGCGAGTTTGGCATATCTGTGAATTAGGAAAAATTAAGTGGCAATATATATGCAACAAAAAAAATTGTTCTCTACTAATATTTAATATTTTAAAGAAATACAACTCATGTAATATAGTAAAAACTGAAACCATTCATTGTCATTTACATTCATTTTCCTGAAATTCTTCTGTCGGACAAAACATTTCCAGAGATGCGAACTTCTGCATCGTCTTGTAAAAAGGTATTTTATAAGGGAAACGAAATTTAAGTTATTTTTAGTTTATTCTACCTTTTAAGAAATTTTTCTGCCATTTCACATCGAAGTATTATATAAAATGCACTTTGATTGCTTTTATCTCGTGGATACTTTTTAAAAGAGTAAGTGTAATTATATTAGGTCTACGATTTATAACATTTAATTTGCTACCAATTTAATAGAACTTAGACAGAAATTGAACCTACTTAGATAACGGGCATTTGCCTTAATTTTTGAAAATAATCAGTTCATAACAAAGCAAGGTTTTACTTACTCACTTTATTTAAAAACAACTGGGCAGCTGGGCCGCGCAGCGTTCCCTATCCCATTCATCATGAAATTACAAAAATGAGTTAAAAACATTTTGAATAAATTTTATCCTCCCTGTGTCTTGAATATATATACAAAAAGGAAGAAATATAGTTTTGTCACCGAGCCTAAACAATAGAGAATAAAAGAGAAATTAACATGTAACTGCTTTCTTTTTGTTTAAAAAATAACTAGAAAAAAAACTTCGCGATATTTTCTTAATCGTAGAAAGAAAAAATACTTTTCGTAACAACTTTGTCAAATTAATAGAAAAATATGCATCTGCTACAAAAAATACTTGCCATTCTAAACTATCTTTCACATGTAAAAAAGTTTAATTTTTTTTTCCTTAAACCTGTTGGAACAGGAACATACCTTTTACTCTTTCTGAGAATGGATTTTTCAAGTGGTAGTCAAACAATCACCGAAAAACAATCTTACTCAAAAATATATTAATATTTTAACTCGGTTAAAATCCGCTATCATATAGATTATTATGCTTTTATATGTAGTGGTGGTCAAACTCATTTATAATTATTATTATAATCCGAAAAGTCTAATGGCATGACATGAGTTTCGGTACCACTTTTAATACGAAATTAAAATCTTCCGGGAAAACCGAAAGAGTTAGCAGCTCTGCAGGAATTATTTTGTATCGTAACATGCCCACTACTTAGATAACGAGCAATTGCATTAACTTACAGAATTTTCTGAGGAAAACTTCACAGGGTTCACAAAATTACAATACGATATGTACTTTTTTATAACTGTCCTACTGGTAGTTTTAAAATAATAAAATTTTGATTTTATATGGAAATGAAGTTTGCTATTCGGTAAGGTCTTTACCAATTGTTATTAATATGAGCACAGATCTTAAAGAGTTCAGTAAAAGACATATAAAAAATGTTTTTTTTTTAATCCGTATATTCTTTGCAACTCCTAATTAACGCTTTAGTAAAGATAGCATTTTTTTTTTTGCAAAAATAACACTATTCGTAATTGTTTCTCGCATTGCTGTTCGAAGAGGACGAAAGGGTTTTTTCTCAGACCCATTATAAAATACAAAATACGTTTCTCAAATCAAATACCCTCACTTTTTGCATGCTGCTATTTTTACCCTCAAATCTTCCTTCACTTCTTGCATCCTGAATTTTTTCCCCTCCATTCCTTCAATTATCCATCAATTTTTATCGTCCGATCTTCCAAATGTCTCCCTTTTTTTCATACTCCAATTTTTCCCTCTAATCCTATAAATATCTTCACTCCTTGCGTCCTCCAATTTCTTTTCTATCTAATTCTCCAAATATATTTACTTCCTGCATCCTCCAATTTTTTTAGTGTAATTTTTATTTCTTTTATAAGAAAATGTGTACGCATTTTAGAATTAGTGAACATACTAATAATTACACCAGGGAATAATTTGTATCTTATCGTAAACTGAAACTCATTATGGCCTTCTTCCTACCACTCCTTACGTCGAAGAGAAGTGGGGACACTAAGTATTCACTCCGAGGAATTTTAAGAAATTCTGGTGAAGAATATATTATTAAATTGGTTAAAAACAGTAGTTTCATTTTGCAATGAATGTTTGATTAAATACTGATTAATATTTTCTTCATATATTTCACTTCCAATCTAATATCTGAAGACTTGATTTTACCTGCGCTATAGCTTTACTTAAAATATACGTATTTAATTCTGGATGCGGTTTTTAAATTTTGAAATCAGAATCATGATGACCACAGCCGAAAAAAAATTTAAAGTCATAACAAATGTTTCTGATCAAAGATCCTGGATTAGAAAGAGTGTTGAGAACTCCTTAGGTCAAATATTGTCCAGTTGGGAAGCCAGAAGCTACACTGAAAATTGGCGATTCTCGCTTCCACTGCGTCACTGTGATGATTTATTCTTTAAATCATAATAAATACGGACGACAATTTAAATTATATTAGACAAAGAAAAATACTGCAATTTTTTTTAATTATGAAGTCCTTTTTCGAACATTTTTTATTTTTATTTTATGGGTGATGCATAAAATTAAATAAACACAAAACATAAAATTATTTCATGAACGCTAAATCTTGTTCCAAAGTTTCATTTTGCAATGAATATTTTATTAAATATTGATTAATATATCCTTCAAAGAGAGCTTTCAGACTTAATTATTAGGAAAAAAACTTTAGTGAATTCGAAACATATAGGTGAGATTGAAAACTATATTCCTTATAATTCTTATTCTTTTACTGCTTTTAAAATAATTTAACATAATAGATTTCTTTTACAGTTCTAAGATATTTTCGCATCGTTGATTTCAAATCAGCAATATAGTCCAAGCAGCAATTTTTTAAATTACGTTAGAGTGACTTGCTAAGTGTCCCTACAGCTCTGGTACGTAGGGCATGGTACGAACCAAGTAATAATATATTTCAGTTTATGATGCAATTCGTTAAACTAATATCTTAAGAATTATTTTCAAAATAATAGACAAGTATACATACATACATACTAAAGAAAGAAACTAACTTTCCGAACAAAATTAATTTCTGATCTGTCATCCCCTCAACCGAATGAGCTAAGATCTAGTTCTTGTGCATATCCAACAAAAAAATGGTTCAAAAAATTTATGGTACGAATTGTTGTAATTTGTGTTTCGAAAATTTATGATTTGATATACTAAGGTTACATGCTTTTAGACATTATTAAATGAGCCGACAAGTGTATGGAATAGGCATTTATATAAACCTTTGCGTTTTTTTTAAGAACTGTGCATTCAGACATGAAATAAACTAAAAGATGTCTCTTTGAATCCAAACAAAACTCATTTTAGTTATGAACTTCCCTCACCTTTTCCTACTTTTAACTCAGATATGACAACTGCTCAGATTCAGCAAAAGTTTTAATAAATGAATAACAAATTAAATAGTAAATTACGAAGAGTAAGGATAATTACGTCCACTCTTAAAAAGTGTCACTGTAAAGCAACTAGAATAAATGAAAAATACTAAAGTAAGCATTTAATTTTATTAGAAAACAACTTTTTTACAAAGCGGAGCGAGTTTGGCATATCTGTGAATTAGGAAAAATTAAGTGCCGGTATACATGCAACAAAAAATATGATCTCGAGTAATATTTTAAAGAAATGCAGCTCATGTGGACTGAAATCTTCCGCTGTCATTTTCAGTAATTTTCCTGAAATTCTTCTGTCTGACAAAACATTTCCAGAGATGCCACCTTTTGTATCGTCTTGTAAAAAGGTATATTATAAGGGAAACGAAATTTAAGTTATTTTTAGTTTAGTATTCTACCTTTCAAGAAATTTTTCCGCCATTCCACATCGAAGTATCATATAAAATGCAACTTTAATGCTTTTATCTCGTGGTTACTTTTTCAAAGCGTAAGTGTAATTATATTAGCTCTACCATTTTAATAGAACTTAGACAGAAATCGAATCTACTTTAGTTAAGACAGCATTTGCCGCCTATTTAGATAACGGGCAATTGCTTTTATTTTTGGATGTAACTAACCTAATATGAAGCAAAATTTAATTTATTACAATTCATATTTACTTTTTTATATCTTTGATACTGGTAGATTCAAAATAATTCAAATTTAGCTTTTATATGGAAATAAAGTATCCTATTCGGTAAAGTTTTTATCAATCATTATTAACATGAGAATAGATCTTGGTCAGTTCAGTAAAAAAACGTATAACAAATGTTTTTTTTATCCGTATATTCTTTGCAACTCCTAAATAACGCTTTTATAAAGATAGTAATTTTCAATTTTTTGCAAAACTAACGCCATTCGTAATTGTTTCTAGCATTTCTGTTCAAAAAGGAGGAAAGGGGTTTCTCTTAGACCCATTAAGAAATATAAAATATATTTCTCCAATCAAATATCTTCATTTCTTGCATCCTGACATTTTTGCCTTCAAATCCTCCTTCACTTCTCGCATCCTGCATTTTTTTCCCTCCAATCCTTTAATTATCCACTAATTTTTTTCATCCGATCTTCCAAATATCTTCACCTTTTTCATACTCCAATTTTTCCAACTAATCCTATAAATATCTTCACTCCTTGCGTCTTCCAATGTTTTTCTCTCTAATTCTCCAAATATATTTACTTCTCTCATCCTCCAGTTTTATTAGTGTAATTTTTTTTCTTTCACTAGCAAATGTGTATGCATTTTGAAAATAGTGAATATACTAATAGCTACACCGGGGAATAATTTGTACCTCATCGTGAACTGAAATGGCCTTCTTCCCACCACTCCTTACGTCGAATAGAAGTGGGGATACTAAGTGTTCTCTTGAGCGAATCTTAAGAAATCCTGGTGAAGAATATATACAGAATACTTAGCATACATAACTATGCCTAGGCACTCTTGTATGTTTGAGGAAAAAAATTTCTACAATAATATTTATAAAAAAAACAGCCTACGAAGCGTAAGGCACTCCACGAATTTTATCCTCCCTGTGTCTTGAATATATATACAAAAAGGACGAAATATAGTTTTGTCACCGAGCCTGAACAATAGGGAATAAAAGAGAAATTAATATGTAACTGCTTTCTTTTTGTTTAATAAATAACTAGAAAAAAACTTCGCGATATTTTCTTACTCTTAGAAAGAAAAAATACTTTTCCTAACAACATTGTCAAATTAATAGAAACTTATGCATCTGCTACAAAAAACACTTGCCATTTTAATTTTTTTTCCTTAAACTTGTTGGAACATGCCCACTACTTAGAAAACGAGCAATTGATTTAATTTTTAGAATGTTTTGGGGTAAACGCATCAAAGTTAGCAAAATTACAAGAACATATCTACTTTTTTATAACTCTCCTACTGGTAGTTTTATAATAATTAAATTTTGATTATGTATGGAAATGAAGTTTGCTATTCGGTAAGGTTTTTACCAATTGTTGTTAATATGAGCACAGAACTTTCATGCTGCTATTTTTACCCTCTAATGCTCTTTCACTTCTTGCATCCTCAAATTTTTTCCTCCAATCCTTTAATTATCCATTTATTTTTTTTTTCCGATCCTCCAAATATCTTCACTTTTTTCATACTCCAATTTTTCCCTCTAATCTTATAAATATCTTCACTCCTTGCGTCCTCCAATTTTTTTTCTATCTAATTCTCCAAATATATTTACTTCTTGCATCCTCCAATTGTTTTAGTGTAATTTTTACTTCTTTTATAAGCAAATGTGTATGCATTTTAGAAATAATGAACATACTAATAACTACACCGGGGAATAATTTGTATCTTATCGTAAACTGAAACTCATTATGGCCTTCTTCCTTCTACTCCTTACGTCGAAGAGAAGTTCGGACAATAAGAATTATCTCGAAAGAATTTTAAGAAATTCTGGCGAAGAATATATTATTAAATTGGTTAAAAACCGTAGCTTGTAAAAATAAACTGATTTTCCCAAGAAATTTGAAATTAAAGAGACGAAAATGTCTAANGACAATAAGAACTATCTCGAAGGAATTTTAAGAAATTCTGGCGAAGAATATATTATTAAATTGGTTAAAAACCGTAGCTTGTAAAAATAAACTGATTTTCCCAGGCGAAAATGTCAGAGACGAAAATGTCTAAGATTAGTTCCAACAATTCACAAAGCAGAAAAAAAATATAAATAAATAAAAACCATTCCCCGGTGCAATTACTCTAATATCTAAGGACTTGATTTTACCTGCTCTATCAGTTTACTTAAAATACTTAAAATATAATTATTTAATTCTGGACACGGTTTTTAAGTTATGAAATCAGACTCATGATGACCACAGCCGAATAAAAATTTAAAAAGTCATGACAAATGTTTCTGATCAAGGATCCTGAATTAGAAAGAGTGTTGAGAACTCTTTAGGTCAAATTTTGTCCAGCTGGGTCGCCAGACGCTACACTGAAAATTTACGATTCTCGCTTCCACTGCGTCACAGTGATGATCTATTTTTAAATCATAATAAATTCGGAAGACAATTTAAATTATATTAGACAAAGAAAAACGCTGCTATTTTTTTTTAACTATGAAGTCCTTTTTCGTACATTATTTTTTTATTTTATTGGTGATGCATAAAATTAAATAAATACAAAACATAAAATTATTTCATGAACGTTAAATCTTCTTCCAAAGTTTCAGTTTGCAATGAATGTTTTATTAAATACTTATTAATATATCCTTCATAGAAAGCTTTCATACTTAATTATTAAGAAAAAAAACTTTAGTGAATTCGAAACATATAGGTGAGATTGAAAACTATATGCTTCATTATTCTTATTCTTTTGCTGTTTTTAAAATAATTTAATATAACAGATTTTATTTCATATCTACGATAATTTCGCATCGTTGATTTCAAATCAGCAATATAGTCCAAACAGCGATTTCTTCAAATCACGCTAGAGTGTTTTGTTAATTGTCCCTACAGCTCTGGTACGTAGGACATGGTACGAACCAAGTAATAATATATTTCAGTTTTCGATGCAATTCGTTAAACTAATATCTTAAAAGTTATTTTCAAAATAATGGACAAATATACAAACATGCATACTAAAAAAAAAAATTTAACTTTCCGAACAAAATTAATTTCTGATCTGTCATCCCCTCAACCGAATGAGCTAAGATCTAGTTCTTGTACATATCCAACAAAAAAATGGTTCAAAAAATTTATGGTACGAATTGTTGTAATTTGTGTTTCGAAAATTTATGATTTGATATATTAAGGTTGCATGCTTTTAGACATTATGAAAGGTGCCGACAAGTATATGAAATAGGTATTTATATAAACCTTTACGCTTTTTTAGAACTGTGCATTCAAACATGAAATAAACTAAAAGATGTATCTTTGAATCCAAACAAAACTCATTTTAGTTTTGAACTTCCCTCACTTTTTCCTACTTTTAATTCAGATCTAACAACTGCTCAGATTCTGCAAAAGTTTTAATAAATGAATAACAAATTAAGTAGTAAATTACGAAGAGTAAGGATAATTACGTCCACTCTTTAAAAGTGTCACTGTAAAGCAACTAGAATAAATGAAAAATACTAAAGTAAGCATAACTTAAATTAAGCATAACTAAAGTAAGCATAACCCCTATGGCATTCAACGTGTTAAAAGTGTCACCATGAAGTAACTACAGTAAAGTTGCATTTTATAACTTTAAATTTTTGTGTGTATAGTGCTGGAAAATTTATTTAAAATGAAAAATACTAAAGTAAGCATAACTTAAATTTTATTAGAAAACAACTTTTTGTACAAAGCGGAGCGAGTTTGGCATATGTGTGAATTAGGAAAAATTAAGTGCCGGTATACATGCAAGAAATAATTTGTTCTCTAGTAATATTTTATATTTTAAAGAAATGCAGCTCATGTAGTAAAAATTGAAATCATATGTTGTCATTTTCAGTAATTATCCTGAAATTCTTCTGTGTGACTAAACATTTCCAGAGATGCCAACTTTTGTATCGTCTTGTAAAAAGGTATATTATAAGGGAAACGAAATTTAAGTTATTTTTAGTTTAGTATTCTACCTTTTAAGAAATTTTTCCGCCATTCCACATCGAAGTATCATATAAGATGCAACTTTATTGCTTTTATCTCGTGGATACTTTTTTCAAGTGTAAGTGCAATTATCTTTGTTCTACGATCTATAAAATTTAAATTACTACCAATTGAACCTACTTTTGTTAAAACATTTGCTCACGACTTTCATAGCGAGCAATAGCTTTAATTATTGCTAGATGCATTTTTCGAATCCATAATTAGAGAATTACAAATTTATATTTTTAATTTTTGGTCTTTTACACTGGTAGTTTAAAAAAATCACTTTAAGCTTTAATATGGAAATAAAGTTTCTTATTTGGTAAAGTTTTAATCAATCGTTATTAATATGAGTATAGCTCTTTCTTAGTTCAGTAAAAAACGTATAAAAAATGCATTCTTATTATCCGTAAATTCTTTGCAACTCCAAAATAGTGCTTTTGTAAAGACAGAATTTTTTTTTTTTTGCAAAAATAACACTATTCGTAATTGTTTCTCGCATTGCTGTTTGATGAGGACGAAAGAGTTTTCTCTCAGACCCATTATAAAATATAAAATACATTTCTCAAATCAAATATTCTCACTTTTTGCATGCTGCTATTTTTACCATTAAATCTTCCTTCACTTCTTGCATCCTGAATTTTTTCCCCTCCATTCCTTCAATTATCCATCAATTTTTTTCATCCGATCCTCCAAATATCTCCCCTTTTTCATATTCCAATTTTTCCCTCTAATCCTATAAATATCTTCACTCCTTGCGTCCTCCAATTTTTTCTTTCTTTCTAATTCTCCAAATATATTTACTTCTTGCCTCTTCTAATTTTTTTGGTGTAATTTTTTTCTTCTTTTATGGACAAATGTGTATGCATTTTAAAAATAGTGAACATACTAATAACCACTCCTTGGAAAAACTTGTATCTCATTGTAAACTAAAACGCATTATGGCCCTCCTACAACTCCTTACGTCGAAGAGAAGTGGGGACAATAAGTATTCACTAGAGGGAATTTTACGAAATTCTGGTGAAGAATATATTATTAAGTTGGTTAAAAGCTGTAGTTTGTAAAGATAAGCCAATTTTCCTAGGAAATTTGAAATCAAAGAGGCGGAAATATTAAGATCAGTTCCAACAATTCACGAAGCAGAAAATATTTCTTTTACATAAATAAATAAAAATTATTCCCCAATGCAATGAATCTAATATCTAAGGACTTTATTTTACATCAGGTATAGCTTTACTTAAAATATACTTATTTTATTCTAGACACTGTATTTTAAGCTATAAAATCAGAATGATGATGACCACAACCGAGGAAAATTTGAAAAGTCATGACAAATATTTATGAGTAAAGATCCTGAATTAGAAAGAGTGTTGAGGACTCTTTAGAGCGCACGTGCTGTGGTCAAAGTTTGTACATCTGGGTTGCATACGGCACTGAATTCAAATTACGTTAGACAAAGAAAAGTGCTGATTTCTTTTAGCTATGAAGTGCTTTTTCATACATTTTTTTCATTTTATAACTGATGCATAAAATTAAATAAATACAAAACTTAAAATTATTTCTTGAACGCAAAGTCTTATTCCTAAGTTTCATTTTGCAATGAATGTTTTATTAAATACTAATTATTTCATAGAAAGATTCCTTCATAGAATACTGATTCCTTCATCTATACTTATCCTTCATAGAAAGCTTTGAGACTTAATTATTTGGAGAAAAAAACTTAAGTGAATTCAAAACATATAGGTGCGATTTAAAACTATATGTTTCATTATTTTTATTCTCTTGCTGTTTTCAAAATAATTTAGCATAACAGATTTTTTTACAGATCTAAGATATTTTCTCATCATTAATTTCATATCAGCAATATAGCCCAAGCCAAAAATTTTCAAATTACACTCGAGTGACTTGCTAAGTATCCCCACAGCTCTGGTACGTAGGGAGTGGTAGAACCATGGTGATAATATATTTCAGTTTCTGATGCAATACGTTACACTCATATCTGAAGTGTTACTTTCAAAAGAACAGACAATTATATAAACATAGACAGAGGATATATAAACCTATAGATGTTTCTTCTTAAACCTTTCCATTCCGTCTAAAAATCAAATAAATAAAAATAAAATGAAATGAAAAATAAACTAATTATATCATTTAAAAAAATATTAAACTAGTAAAACTAGCAAAGCTAATTTCAGATTTTAAGTCATTTCCCTCGAATCAGGTAGAATCATGTACACTCACCTGAGAATGTATGCAAAATAAAATTTATTTGATTACTGACGATGCGAAAACCTATGATGCAACCCCCGGGGGTGGACCGGTACCTATCCATGGAACAAATTATGCTGCCTAAGGAACAATGGAACAAATTATGCATAAGGAACAATANGCAATGATATATAAACCTATAGATGTTTCTTTTTAAACCTTTCCATTCCGTCTAAAAATCAAATAAAGAAAATTAATAAAATGAAAAATAAACTAATTATATCATTTAAAAAAAATATTAAACTGGTAAAACTAGCAAAGCTAATTTCAGATTTTAAGTCATTTCCCTCGAATCAGGTAGAATCATGTACACTCACCTGAGAATGTATGCAAAATAAAATTTATTTGATTACTGACGATGCGAAAACCTATGATGCAACCCCCGGGGGTGGACCGGTACCTATCCATGGAACAAATTATGCTGCCTAAGGAACAATGGAACAAATTATGCCTAAGGAACAATAAACTATTTCTATTTAATTTAATGTGCTGTATTTCTCTCGGAAGTGTTGGATTTTCCATAGACGAGCGGTTAACCGGGAGCTGAGAAACGTCACCTAAAACGGAACCAATACCATATTATATTTTGAAAGCATACTTAAATACAATGAAATTAAAATTATTAAATCAAAACAACCTGAAATATAAACAATTAACCTGTGGTAAAATTATCTGATCGTTAACCGGTTCACGGCGATAAACTGGATAGAGAAAGCTGCTTTAACCCTTTAAAGGGCCATTTATTTTCAGTAAAGGTAAATTATAGAATTTTCACAAAAAAAATAGTAATTGATAGAAGAAATTAAGCTTATAAAAAATTATAAACTTTTAGAAATTAATGATAAAGAATTATAAGCTTATATAAATTAACAATAAAAAATTATAAGCTTATAGAAATTAATAATAAAAAATTATAAACTTATAGAAATTAATAATAAAAATTATAAGCTTATTGAAATTAATAATATAAATTTAAAAAATTATATAAGCTTTTAAAAAATTAATCTAAATTTTAATGCCATTATTTTTTGGTGGTAAGTATATATACCACGACCTATTAGTAACTTATTGACTTTTATTTTTCTTTATTTATAAAATAAATTTTATAAAATATATTCATTAAATTATATTTATTTAAATTATACTTATATTATATTTTTCTTTCATTTTAAAATAAATAAATAAATGCTACAAAATGTCTAGAAAGCTAAAGTTATTAACAAATGGGAAAGTAAATTAAAAGTGGTAGAAATGTTAACATGCACTTTAAAACATGAGTGATAAATATACTTACCACGACTTTAGAAAGGGTTCAGGTGAAATGTTTTCTGTCCTTTTCGAAGGAGCAGACAAACAAATAGTATGTCTGTAAACCCATACGAACTTTTTGAACCTGTACATTCAGACACAGAAATAAACTAAAGAATAGCTTTTAGAAGAAAAAAAATTGTAGCTTTCAAAACAAACTCATTGTAAGTTTGATATCCCCTAAGATCTAGTATACGTGCTACAAGTGGTATTTAAAAAATTATTTCTATTGTCTCTTACAGCAGTTTATTAACTCTACAGTCTATAAAAACATTCTTAGCTTTATTGAGACTGCGTCGATTAACTTAATATGTAGNACAAATGCTACAAACGTCAGAAGGAATTATAAATTTTATAAATTATATACATTTTCTTATACTAAACAATCGTAGTCACCTTTATCAAATGTGTAGAAAGCTGAAGTTATTAACAAATGGGAAAGTAAATTAAAAGTGGTAGAAATGTTAACATGCACTTTAAAACATGAGAGATAAATATACTTACCACGGCTTTAGAAAGGGTTCAGGTCAAATGTTTTCTGTCCTTTTCGAGAGAGCAGACAAACAAATAGTAAAAGTATGTCTGTAAATCCATACGAACTTTTTGAACCTTGTACATTCAGACACAGAAATAAACTATAGCTTTTAGAAGAAAAAAAAATTGTAGCTTTCAAAACATACTCATCGTAAGTTTGATATCCCCTAAGATCTAGTATACGTGCAACAAGTGTTATTTAAAAAATTATTTTTATTGTCTCTTACAGCAATTTATTAACTCTACAGTCTATAATAACAAGAAACGAAAAACATATTTAGCTTTATTGAGACTACGTCTACTAACTTAATATGTAGCGAGTAAATGTTTTAATTTATTATTAAATGATAGATAATCAGGCTTGCCAATTTCTACGCTTTATGCAAAATATTTCATAGAGTGGTGGACATTTAAAAACCAAAGCTATCAGAAATTTTGGTCAATTTGGAATATTAAAGATTTTACCACGTAAGAGGCAGATCTAATAAATGAACTTGCATATGAACTTAGAAAACATTTATGCAGTGGTGAGGAATTAAATGTAAATTAATAAAAAAAATGCATTAAAACCTAATCATTGCCGCCACAAAATTAAATACTTACATAAATAGTAAAATAATGCAGCTAAATATGCCAATGCAAATTTCTTATTACTTTTTTTTATATTTTATACTGGTAGTTTTTATAAAATCATATGTTGCTTTTGCATAGTATATTTCTTTAGGGCAATCTTTTATTCGTTTATTCCTTACCACTCCAGCATCGTGATTGAGTTTTAGTGAAAGAAAAAGCAATTTTTAATTTTGTAATGATAACACTCTTCGTAACTGTTGTTTTTTTCATTTCCCAGACTGCCAACCATGGCTGAAAGCCGTTATATAGCAGGACAGAAAAGTACAAAAACTGGTACGAAAGACATTTCATTTTAGCATTTTTTTTTTTTTGAGAAAAATAAAATATCTGCAACTATCAAGATTTCTTTTATAATTTTAGTCTATATATCAAACTGCTTATTTTCCAAGGATAAAGTAGATATTGTTGAATAGTTTTGAAAAGAACAAGTTAGCTCCTCCCGAAAACTAGTTATACCTGAAATGGTTTTACTACCATCCTTTCCTCTTTTCCGTCTCGTTTTCACCCCTGCTGCTAACTGCTACGCTTTTTGTATAATGTTTTTTAGAATAGTTGACATTTAAGACTCAAAATTTACTGATTTTTGATAATTACAAAAGTTTCACCAATAAATTGCGGATTTCAAAGTGACTTTATATATGAACTTTTAAATCGTTTATATGTAGTGGCGTGGAAATAAAGTTTAAATTAATAATAAATTGAAACCCTAACTTTGTTACTACTAGAATAAAGTTTTGCAAAAAAATGTTGTCTGTCCTGTATTACAGTTCGAATAGGATGAAAGAGGTCTCTTTATAGACCTATTAATAAATATGAAATAAATTTTTCCAATCAATTAATATCTTCACTTTTACCACCTTCCAATTTTTTGGTAGAAAATGAGTTTTCTTTTCTTGTTATTAAAAAAATTAATTAGAATGTACAAGTTTATAATGAACGTATACGTTTTTATGCGTCTTTGAAATTAACACTTAAGACCGAAAACATATAGTCTGAACGTATCGCAGTTTAAAATGAAATGCATTATTTCTTCTTTCCTACCAATCCCTATGCATTAGAGAAGTGAGTGTACTTAGTATTCCCTCAAGGAAATTTTAAAAAATCCAGAAGAATAATTTATAGGTACGGAAGAATAATTTATATAATTATAAGTTAAAAACTGTTGCTTGTAGAAAACAATTGATTGCAGATTTGAAGTAAACGACGTGAAAATATTTCATATCTGCTCAAAAATTTCATGCAGCAGACAACAAACAAACAAGTAAGTAAATAAAAATTGCTCCCCACTGATATTAATCCAATGGCCAAGGACTTTATTAGGGTCGCGATGGCTTAACCTTAATTGCACTAATTAATATTTACTGACAATATTCTAAGTTACAAAATCAGAGTCAGGATGACCGCAATCGGGACAAACTAAAAAAGTAACGACAAATGTTTTTGAGGATTTTGTAAATTTAAAAAAAATAAAGTAATGCAGTTTTAAAAGATTGATACAATCCCCTTAATTTGAAAATATATTTTGGAAGATGAAAATCAGTTCAAATAAATTTTGTTTCCTCAATCATTATTTACCGCTTTTGAAAGTTTAACCAGTCAAGATCACCCTGAGTAAATATTTTTTTTACAACCGCTGTTGAACAGTTGACCCAATTTTAGGTTTGCCTACCCATGTTAAACTCTATAGTCAAGTAATTTTGAACCCAATTTAGAAGAAAAGGGAACTCAAGGATCGGGATTGGGCGAAATTTCGCCTCAGAGATTAACTTTTTGATGGAACTAATCAGCATTTGCATTACTCGGTTAATCTGACGGTAAAAGGACGGACCATGGTCCATCTGCCACTAAGACTATTTTACGTCTGCATTGTGGTCGGTGTGAGCCGGTAGCAGAATTCGTATCAACCAGTCACCAATGGTATTCGAAACTGAGTTATTTAAGTGGAAGGTGAACGCTCTATCCCCTGAAGCACTGCGGGTCATGGAGAAAATATTTTATCTAACTTGCTTTCTCTGAACAAACACATAACTTTATTTTCGATGGATTTAAAATTTTGACCCCCAAAATATAAGAGGGTGGTAGTCCTAATTTAGAAAATACGTTTCCAATAGTTAATACAAGAGAGCAGTCAAAGCTTTGCATCGTGTTTTCCACATTGAATCAAAAACCTGAATGTGTCTAAATAGCATGACTAGATAAATAATTAGAATAAACATTTAAATCATAAAAACTAAATAAAAATAATATTTGTTACAGGAAAGTACATTTTTGTGTCTGATTTTGTAACTTAACTATCGCTGCTCTAATTCAATACGATTTGGTTACGTCCTCAAACCCTAAATATTGAATCTTAATACTCTAAAATCTGATAATCAGATGTAAAGTTATGAAAGAGATATTTTTCTTTGTTCACTCTACAAGTGCTGTTTAAGGGACATATTGCATTGCACATTCGGCATGGTTGTCAGAAAGTGATTTGTAATTGTAGTTTTATGCATAAGAAGTACACAACATGTTTTAAATCTATTTTCATGACTAACAGTGCTTCGAGTTTCCTAACAAATAAATAACAACGACATGTGCTTAATAAAATTAAATCAATCACATATTTCATTAGAAACTGATATCTGATTTTAGATCAATCATTGACTAGAAAAGAAAGAAATAATTATATATATATATAAAATACTCAACTTTATGATGATATTATTGAGCGTTATGAGCTTTTGTTTTTCTTTTTAAGGACTGATTGTAAACTTCTCTTTTAAAAACTGTTGAACTCTTTGAGTGGTCTATAGCTGTCTCATCTTCTATGTGCTGTTTGCCTCTACGAAAAATATAATTGTTTTATCTATTTATTTATGTTTTATTATTTATTATTGAAATTTTTATAATAAATGTTTCTTTTACAACAAATATCTGGTGGTTTTGTTTATGAAATATCGTAGAAATAAAGTAGAATCCCTATTTTAAATTTTTTTGGTGAATTAGCTTTTAAAAGGAAACGGAAAGCGCTCAAATGAAACGGAAATCAGGATGGGTAAAAATACTATCCTATTTTTGAAAAACTAACATTTAAGATATGAACTATTAGAAAAACGCGCATTCTTTGTTACTATTTACATATTATGGAAGGATGAAAAAACATGGAGAACTTCGTGACCCAAATTATTTACCGTACACCAACCACCATGTACACAGGGAGTTTATTCCTGCCAACCGTAAACTCCCCGGGTGAAACACCTTTAACACAAGGAGTTTTCGGTTGGTAGAGATCGAACCCACGACCTCTTGGACATGACCCCAGCACTCTACCAACCATGCTATCCCGGCATATTAATATTAGACATTGCCTTTGCACCGATATTGCTCAGCAAATAATTTTTCTACCATGAACCTACAATTTCCTTCACAGAAAGTACATTAAGACTCTATACTATTCTTAACAATACACTTTACAACATACTATTAAAGTCGGCAATAGATTAATTAAAACTTGCCGGTTATTCTTTCTATCTTTACTCGTATAAATAAGTAAAAGTGACATCCATTCATACAGAATTAAACAGAAATGCATAAATTTCTGACTACAATTTATTTTTAAATAGAAAAAGAAATTTGAAAAAAAAACTTGATCAGTTCTGTTAAATTCTCATAATTTCTCAGAACTCATAATTTCTCAGAAAACAGTTTCAGACGAATTTCTTCATTTCAGCTTACGGTTTCATCTGCTTCTTTGTCTTCTAAACCATTCGGTTGTGGCAATCTCTGTAAAATACCTTTCTTTCCATCAATCAAAATATAATCACCTAAAATATCGATACATAACATCTAAATAATGTCGATGAAATAAAATCTTATTTTAAAACAGTTAATAAGCAAATTTAAAAAAAAATATCTTGAAGAATTTTAAAATGGAATTAAATGAAAGAAAAGATAAATACACTTAGTACTTTTTTAAAATAAAAAGTAAGATCTAAGCAGGGTTCCAAAGCATCTAGAAAATAACTGGTTATAAAGACATGCCTGCCAACTACTACTCCTTTCCATAAATGTCTACCACTTCGTGAAACATTTTACAAAAAGCGTAGTAGTTGGTAGGCTTGAGGAGAGGAACTGTAATCCCCCTAAGCATATGAAAGACAGGGCTGCCAACTACAACGCTTTTTGCAAAATGTTTCACGAAGTGGTAGACAATTAAAAACCAAAGCTTTCAGAATTTTTAGGTAATTTTGCGAACATTTTAAAAACCTCAGATCTAAGGAGCTGGTACAAAGTGCTGTTGCGTATGAACTTTTAAATCAAGTAGTAGTGTTGAAAAATAAGTTTAAATGAATAACAAATAATACATTAAAACATTAATTTAGTTACTACTAGAATAAATTATTACAAAAAACGGAGGAAAGATTGCAGCCCCGTTAAAGTTACCTGTTTTGAACTGCTTTGTGGCTCTTCGTACACCGACAACACACGGCAGGCCATATTCCCTGCTCACAACAGCTCCTGAAATGAGTAAATATGAATGTTAATTTCTATTCGATATAATCGTACTATTTCAATTAATTTCGCTAGAACCGTGGTGGATCAGGGGACAGAGTGCTCGTCTTCCAATGAGGCGACCCATGTTCGAATTCAACCTTCGTCGGTCGATATGAATTCTGCTTCCAGCTCGTAAGAGCCACAGTACTGACATAAAATGGCATCAAGTGTAGAAATATTAGAATCCCATTGCCGTCAAGCTAACCGTGGGGAGTTTTGTAATTTTCCTTTCCCTGTGACATGTATTGGGAGAAATTTTTCAGTCTTGCAGGACTTATTGATGGATTTGATTTACCTGCAGAGGAAATCCACACTTGCGTTACATGAAGAAGAAATAAATGAAATCTTCCGACTGTTAGCCAGACGGCAAGGAGACTCTAATGATCTGTCTACCACTGGGGATATTTTACATCAGCACTGTAGTCGGTTCGAGTCAGATGCGGATAGACCAGCCATCGCTGGCATTCGAACCTAGGTCAAGCACTCTATCTCCTCAGCCACCACGGTTCATTAAGAAATATTTATCGAATTATATGGAAAACTCATTTATTGGGGTGTAGCAGGCGAACCGGTAGTTGGAGATAGTTTAAAAGTAAACAATTTGGACAGCTGTGTCCTTAAATGTATTTACATCAGATTTGACCACGATTTAGAATTGGGTACTGACAACTCGAGAAGTGAAGTGATTACGCCTAACCATGTTATTAAAATAATATTTAGTTGAATGCCGGTAAGCGATTTCACGCGTATACTGGCTTCTGAATCGACACATGTCCTGATTTACCTTCGATGACGTCACTTGCAGGTATCCAATTGCGAATTAGTATACGGTGCATACATACAACCATTCTTCTTTAGTAATACAGATCACTTTATAGGGTTGTAAATTTATTAAATATTAATACGAAATGCTACTTAATTCCAGTCACTTCGTGATAATGCTTTGGTGCATTTTTAGAATTAATCGAAATTAATTGCCTACTTTTTTGCCAAAGAGGAGCAATCGCATGCAATCCACCATTTGAAGTAAAGGCGAGATATTTTTTACACTTTTAATAAAATAAAGAAAAACAGTTGTTTCAGAAAAGCATTCTTACAAAATGAGAATCAGGATGTAATTAACCCGTTTAATCCCGAATTTATATATAGAAATGATACAAAAAGTGGTTTTATGGAAAAAGTGGTATAATACATTATCGAAATTAATTGGTTTTTCTACTGTTAGGGCATTCAAAAAGTCTTTGATAGATCAAAAAATACTTGCTCCTTATAATTCTAGATCTAACCAGAAATAACTAAATCATTGTGGTATCTGAGAATCTTTTAATTCACCCAGATAAATGAAAATGCTGAAAAAGAGTTTCCCACCACAATGAATGTTTTTGAANGACATTAATTTTGCTACCGTCTGAAAAGAGGATTTCTGAAACTACGGAAAATCCGTAGCAGTTGGAGGGTATGTATTATATAATCAATGTGCTGGATATGTAGCACCACCAACCGATTCATCTCATACTTTTTATGCTCAAAAGTTATGAAGGAATAAGCTTATACTATAATCAATGTTAGCTCAAAGTATAAATAAATAATTTTATTTTGAACTAAGTGAATTAAAAAATCAAACAATTATAACCCCGCCCACAAATAAACTGCTAAAGAACTACTTTGATTACCAGTTTTATCCTTTTACCCTGATTGATACGGTTTTATGCTGGCACGTATTTGTGACAGTCGGCACGAAAGGGTTAAAGCGATGAGCAATTTTTTATAGTATATTTTTTTCCAGTTTCCCAGAATAATTCGAAATTAAGTCCTGGTGATAGTTACGATTCATTAATTAAATATATCCCTGCATTCATGGGCAAAACCTAACAAGCAGTAAAAATTGGCAAGAACTTATAATAGCATATTATTCTTTCAAAAGTGTTACTTCATATAATTGACGAGATATTTGAACGCGGAATTACATCATATGAGTTCTGAGCTATATGAGTGCATAGTTACTCATATGAGTGCAGAGTTACTTCATTCGCGTGCTGAGTTATATGAGTGCGGAGATACTTCGTACCAGTGAAGAGCCGTTTGAGTGAGGAATTATATCAAATGAGTTCAGAGTTATATGAGTGCAGAGTTACTTCATATGAATGCAGAGCAATCAAAGACTGGTCATAAGACAATGTATTTTCTTAAAAATTTCGAAACAAATGTTAAACGCTACGTTGTTGCAATTCGCCTATTTCAAGCTAGCTTTTGTACACATTCGTTTCCAAGTACCAAGAAAAGATTAAAAAAAATAGAGTCGGCATTCCATTTTTACGAATTCATCGGTATCGAGAATTGAATTCACTAAATCGGGTTTATTCGCAATATCGGTGTCCAAAACAATGAAATATAGATTTCCAAGCTTACCTAATGTTAACCTTACTTAACCCCTTGGGGATGGGTGATTCATAAAAGCATTCGTACAAAATCAGAATCAGGATGTAAATAAATAAAAAACGGTAGCTTAAATGTAGGAGTTGCTTATTTGGCAGACTTACTTTGCTTTTACTTTAACTATTGTTAGTTTAATCATATATATAATCAATGTTAATTCAAAGTATAACTAAATAGTTTTATTTTGAACTAAAGTAATGGTGAATTAAATAAGTAAAACAATTATAACCTCGCCCACAAATAAACTGTTAAAGAACTACTTTGGTTACCAGTTTTATCTGTTTACCCTGACTGATACGGTTTTATGCTGGCACATATTTGTGACAATCGGAGCAAAAGGGTTCATATGAAACTACTCAAAAAATGTTCCATATCTAAAAATTTGCACTACTTATTCAGCAGCTGAAAATGTAACGAATTTTAAATACGCAGTTCATTGGACTAGTGTACCAGGAAATTCACTTCTTGTTAATATTTTTAGAAACTTGGATTATTACTGAATTTTTAGTTACTTAAAATTTCAGTGAACTCATTTTCCCTGACATTTTAGATATTAAATTAAATTCCCTGATATTTTTGTGATTTTACAAAATTCTTAAAATTTCCTTATTTTTTCCTGTTCTCCGTGATTTTCCTGTTACATGGCCAACCTGTTAATGCATAAAACTACGTAATTTAATTCAACAAAAAAAAATCTTAAGCAGAAATTTGAATATTTTATTTTATAACCGTCGTTGAACACTCGACCCAATCTTGGGTTTACAACTACTAATGCTCAACTCCGCAGCCTTGTAATTTTGAACCCAATCCAGCAGACAAGGAAACTCCTGGATCAGTACCTCCAGAGGTATGATTTGTTATGGGAACATGGAGGACTTTAAGACGCGACAGATTTTACGTGCTTTAGTCACCATTTACTACACGGGGAGTCTTCGGCTGGCGAGAATTGAACCCACAACCTCTTGGACATGGGCCCAGTGCCCTACCAACCTGGCTATCCTGGCCCTTAGGCGATATTTAAAACTATTAATAATCGAATGGGCTGGGATAGCCTGATAGGCAGGGCACTGGACCCTTGTCCAAGAGGTCGTGAAAACGATTCCCACCAGTCAAAGACTCCCCGTGTAGTAAATAGTGGCTGGTGAATGTTAAATCTGTCGAGTCACCAAATCCTCCGTGGTCCCATAACAAATACTGCTTCTGGAGTACTGAATTGGAGACTGATCGTTCTCTTGTTCAGGTTAAAATTACGATCTGTGGATGTATGAATGTATCCGCTCTATAAAGGGGTGTGACGTATGGGTGTAGCAGAAGTCAAAATCTTGGCCATAGATGGCGCCACTGGAAAACTAGAACAATCACACCCCTTACCTTCCTACTACAGCAACAACATAAATAATCGAATATTACCATCCATGACTTCCTTCTGGAACTTCGATCCAATAGTCAGTTCTTCTATTGTGGGATCATCATCCCCGTTCTTCTTCAGCACAAAAGTATCAGGCTCAACGGATCCGGACACCACAGTCTAAACAAGATGAGTTTTTTTTATTTTTTTATTTTTTAACGATGAATCAATTGAGAGTTAAAACTATAAAATTAAATTTGTAAGAGATTCAAAAAGACTTATAAATTGTAATACAGTAAATATAGTAAATAATTCATAGTAATATAGCAAATTTAAGAGTTCTAAGATGTTTGGTTGTAATAAAACTACTGAAAGTCTTAGTTTAAATGTGGTAAAATAAGTATTCTAGGATGTTTAGTAAAAATATTAAGTCTTAGTTTTAGTATTGTAATTCTAAGAATCCTAAGATGTTTAAATTTTATTTAGTAAGTTTCCTTTGTTATTTGAATTTAATTAAAAATACTGAATGTGACAGTTTTAATATAGTAACTATAAGCGTAATAAGATGTTTGAATTTAATGAAAATACTTAAATCTTGGTTTTAATATGGTAAATATAAGCATCCAAATATGCTTGAATTTAGTAAAAATATTGAAAGTCTTTGTTTTAATATGGTAAATATAGGCATCAAAAATGTTTGAATTTAATAAAAATACTCAAAGTCTTTGTTTTAGTTTTGAAATTGTGAACATCCTAGGATGTTTAAATTTAGTAAGTTTCCTCCGCTGTTTTAAATTAATAAAAATACAGAAAGTCACGGTTTTAATATTGTAAATATAAGCATCTTAAGATACTTCAATTTAACAAAAGTACTGAAAGTCTACGTTTTAGTATGGCAAATATAAGCATCTAAAGGTGTTTGAATTTAATAAAAAATACTAAAAATCTTAGTTGTAATATGATAAATACAAGCAGTGTACCATGTCTGACTTTAATGTAAATGCTGAAAGTCTTTGTAAACATGGTAAATAAAATCATCGTACCGTGTTTGTTGTAACAAAAATTCTGAAAAACTTTTATATAGTAAATATAAACATCGTTAAATGTTTGAATTTAATGAAAATGCCAAAAGTCTTAGTTTTAATATGGTTAATATAAGAATCGTACCATGTTTGAGTTTAATGAAAATTTTTAAAATCTTTGTTTTAAAATGGTAAATATAAATATCGTAGCATGTTTAAATATAATGAAAATGCTGAAAGTCGTAGTTTTGATATGATTAATATAAGCATCGTACCATCATGCCATGTTTTAGTTTAATGAAAATTTTAAAAGTCTTTTTTCTAAAATGGTAAACATATACATCGTAGTATGTTTGAATTTAATGAAAATACTGAAAGTCTTAGCTTTAAAATGATTAATATAAGCATCCAAAAATTTTTGACTTAAATAAAAAAAACTCTGAAAGTCTTAATTTTGAATATTATAAGCATTTTAATATGTTTAAATTCAATAAAAATTCTGAAAATTTTAGTTTTAATATAATAATTATAAACATCGAAACACGTTTGAATTTAATGAAAATACTGAAAGTTTTAGTTTTAATATAGTAAATATAAACATCGAAACACGTTTGAATTTAATGAAAATACTAAAAGTTTCAGTTTTAATATATCAAATATATGCCTCTGCAGGCATGTCTATTAAGATAAGGATTGTTTTGTAACTCTCGTAACTTAAAATATCGTCACCACAAACTGATTAACATATTTAAATTACTCCCTGATTTCATCGAGAAAAGCATCACTGTGCATGAAAATCGAATAATTAAGTTAAAAATTATAAAGCTGTTCTTTATTTTGGGTACAGAATTCTTTAATACTTGCATTTTAATATCCAAAAATTAAAATAAATTAGAATTTCAAATAAATACCTCTCCCAAACCATAGTTTGCTGTGATAGTAATGCTGTTCGGGTTGTTGCTGACTGGATCACATGTAAACATAACTCCCGACACCTGACATGCAACCATCTCTTGAATCACAACGGCCATCGGCGAATTCAAAAACTGACAATGCTGTCTGCAAAAAATCCAATTACATTTTGATTACTTTTAAACTTTTCACGCTTGCTGCTCAGACGATCCTGCCTGTATGAAATGTGCCGCGGCACATTTTTCGTATCTTTGTAAAAATTTCATCTTACGAACTACCGGCCTGCATCAACTGCCAAGGAGAGCACCTGACTTTATTTACTGGTTGTAACTGAATATCCAAGACCACACAGATGAAAAGGCTCCACCGAAATGTTGCCACCCCATCTTCTCAATTTCTGCAGTTCTTGAAAGAAATACTACTAAAGACGAGGGCTCTTCTCCAAACCCTTCTCTCCAATATCAAGACCAGTGGTCGGAAGAAGCGCAACTAGTGGAACTACTGTGATTGCTACATTTTTTGCGTAGTTTGTAATGTATGATAGGCATAATTTA
>NC_092212.1:17607691-17618686 GCF_043381705.1 Parasteatoda tepidariorum
AATGACAAGTTCCAGTTTCGAAAATTTGCTGACTCTATTTCCTTGCAACTCGAAACTACAACTCATTCATCAAATATTGCCATTGGCAGATTCTGAATTCATATTATATCTTTCTGTTAGGCCAATTTAAAAATTTAATTTATACTCGGATTTCATTATCACAAACTCTATGTTAGCAATAAATATTTAACATTTTCAAATCAATTTGATTAATAAAATATTATTAATTGTAAACACAAGAGATAGACTTTACAACATTGTCTTCATATTATTTTAATACTAATGCAAAAATAATACAAACTTAGCTGCTTAATGTACACCAGTAGCATAATATAGAAGTTTATTATGTAATATAAGTAGATTATTATTTATTTATTTAATGCAGGAAAGCCTAACCAAACTTACGCAACATTCCTACGAGATACATTGGAGTATTTGGATTTTAATTTACAAAAACAGTTTAATTATACTATAAATACATTATAATTAGACTTTATAACCTGAGGAGACATCGTGGTAAAATTATTGAATATTTTATTGTATATACCAAGTGCGACTTAAAGGTTAAATAAAAATATGTTTATGCGTTGAACATCAGAACAAAGTTTTTTTATCATCACTTAATAGGTCGAAATCATGTACAAATTATAAAGAAGTAATTACATCTGATTTAAACATTTGTTTAACGTCCTTCTAAAGGAGTTTTAAGACTACGACATCTTAAAAACCACTACTTGAAAAGTTTTAAGTTTAATTTATTTTCTACCATTTGAGCTTGATTTCCTACTTATTAATATGATTTTAAAACTTTTTCTTTTGAACCTAAATGTATCGTAGTCAGATTGACAAAGAAATAGCCATTTTTTTCAGTTTGTAGATAACTCGCTCTATAAATGATTTTAAAATGAACTACTTTCTGGTGACATTGTTTCTCCGATTCCTGATAAACAACTTTAAATTCTTACAGATAGTAAAAGATTACTATGATATACATCTTTTAAACGAGTTTCAGCATTTTTATTTAAAAATTAGCAAGTTCCTGATAAGCTGTAGAGCAGCATAATGATAGGAACTGTATTTAAGGTTAACAAGCAATTTCATTCTCTAAAACTTTAATATAGTGTTTGATGTTTCAAAGGTAGCCTTGTTTACGAAAAACTTTTGAGTAATTCAGCAATTTCTTTATGCTCAAATTTATCAGCATACCTTGAGGGAGTCCAATCAAATATGTCTCTTGCATCGGCACTGAATCCACTATCCAATAGAAGCTTCACGATATTCAGGTACCCATATGCTGCAGCTAAGTGAAGCACTGTTCTTCCGAATTTATCTCTAGCATTAGTAAATTAGAATTTCTAGAATTAGTATCTTTCTCTACGCATCGCTCTAATAGCTGTAATACTTTATTTCTGTCATTGTTTAAAACTGCAATGTGTACTTTACATTCATTTTCATACCTAAGAGCTCTCCAGCACAACAACGAATTCTGCAGATTATCACAGGCTGTGCAGATTATTTTTAATCTCAGATTAGTACAAAATAATGAGAAAAAAATAATTAAGACTTCTTTTTAAAAAAAATTAATTTCTAAGCAATTTTATCAAAACTAGAAATAATGAAATTGGGAGAATGTTGCACAGAACAAAAAAGTGAAGATTTTATATCTGTTAGTTGATTACAGACTGAATAAGATTTATTTCACCTGATTCTAGTGTCATTGTTCGCTCAATATAAGTTTAGGTTATATAAAGTTTTTACAGCAATAATCTATGGTTGACTGAATTGGAGTCACAGACAAATTTGGATTTATGTAGATAGTGTTGAAGATTTACTCCATTGAGTTAAGTTCTGCTACTTTGCCAAATAACTTCTTGACTCTTCCCTGGATAAGTTTTCGGAGGGAATAGTTGGAATATGCTGGAGGAATGAGAAAATTACTTAAGCTATCAGGAGCTATGACGTAATCGAATGTTGCCGACTTTCGAAAGCTAAATAAAATTAAACAGGTGTCAACAGGGCAAAATTAAAAGTGCCATGATTATACAGATTAGGTTTGAAATTAGGAAAATTTTCCTAGTACAGTGAATTAAAGTTTTTGTTCTTAGCAAATTATTGTCAAGGTTTTTCTAAACGCATCATTTTTGCATAATTTAACCTGATAATTCTCTGCATTCAGAGATTCAAAGAGTTAAAGGTTACTAGATTTTCTACCGATTCCTCTCTTAACTCAGATTTCCTAATTTATTTGTACCGTTAATGTTTTCACTTTGGGAAATTAGATACTCAACTACATCCTTACTCTTAGCTGAGAACAAAGGTGTTTCATCCCACGAGCCTTTAACTTCAATGTCTGCACCGCTTTTTATTAAGAGCTCAGCAATAGCCTTATTTACAGCATAATGAAGAGGAGTCTGTTTCTTATAATCGAATGCATTTATTAAATATTTCTTCCTATTTATGAGAGTATTTAGAACATTTAATAGCCCTTTTTCTGCTGCACTGTGAAACAAAGTTTTCGATGGGGCTTCAGCATTATAATTACACTATCTAGCCATTAATGACCGGACACTGTGAAGCTCGGCGGTGGAGGAATTATGATGTGGTCCTGTTTCTCATGGTTTGGCCTTGGACCCTTGGTGTTAGTGCGTGGAACCCTGAATGCAGAAGGGTGTAGAGACATCCTGGACTATTCAGCACTTCCCACCCTGTGGCAACAGTTCGGTAATGACCCGTTTGTGTTTCAACACGATAACGCTGCCATTCATAAAGCACATGCTATCACGGACTGGTTTGATGAAAGGGGGGTGTAAGAGCTTGACTGGCCATCCCAAAGTCCCGATATCAATCCAATTGAGCATCTCTGGGATTAGTTGGAGCGCCGGTTGAGGGCCAGACCCACAACGCCCCAAAACCACCACTCAACTCTTCGCCATGTTACAGGTATCCAACAACTAGTGGATAGCCTTCCTAGAAGGGTTAAAGCTGTGATTCGGGCGCGTGGCAGCCCTACGCCCTACTGACTTGATACTAGCACCTCATGTATCTGAAATGAGGGGTGTCCGGTCATCAATAGCCAGATACTGTATCAAGTCGTTTCATTGCTTCATACATGTCATCAGGATTTGAGCCATGTTTTAGAAGCAAATCGACAATTTTCCAGTGACCCCTTTTGTCAGCATATCTTAGAGGCCTCCAACCAAGAAACTGGTCTTCAACCTCGACAGTAAAATTATGATCCAGTAAAGCCAATGTCATCTCAAAGTATCCATAAGCCGCAGTTAAGTGAATTGCTGTTCTTCCTACTGTATAGCATTAACAAAGTCTGTAGAATCTGACAATAATTGTTTAACTTTTTCTTCATCATTGTTTAAAACAGCAATATGCACCTCATTGTTATCTCCATCGCAAGCTACCATGTAATCGAAGAAAGTATTGGTTAGATCATGTCCTTTTCCATAAATATGATCACAAAAATATTTTTTTTATTTTGTCTCGTTCTACATTTTTGGATAAAAACAGTGCGGCAAAATATTCAGAGAAACTGTAATGAATGAAAATTGGCTTTGAAATGGCAGTGTGACTAATGAAGCCAGAGTTTTCTTTTCCTTCAACTACTTGTTCCTTATAAATTTTGATTTCTCTCAACTCCCTTTCGTCAAGAAATTGAATTAAATCATTTTCCCAGAAAAGTGTACTTAAAGCTAATAACGAATATTTCTTCATGAAAGAGGAGTAAAGTGTTTCATACTCTGAACCTGATTTCGTTAGATCCAATATCTGCTTTTCTGAAAGATGTCTTTTGTACTTGTTTTCTACAAAGGTTTCATATAGGCTCATTAGATTTAACTTTTTTGAAAAAATTGAATCCTTTTGGGTTAGATGCGTAAGAGAGATTTTAAATTCTTCTTGAAATAATTCTGCCAGCATTTTTGTTTGCAATGGTACTCCTGTTAACTCTCTATTCTTATCAGAAATAGGTTGCAACACACAGTCAAGTAATCTGCTGGCATAAGCCACAATTTTCTCTTTATAGGTTTTTCCCAGAATCAAATATCTTTCAATAAACATCACCTAATCTTTTCTAGATAGGGGCCTTAGGTTATACGATAGAACACTTAATATGTCTTCTAATTTATGTTTCATGTGTGGACGAGTAGTTATCCAGAGTTTCTCTACTTTTGAATGCTTCAAAGCTTTTAGCAGTTCAGCAATCTTTTCCTTGTATCTAGGAACAATCTCGTCAAATCCATCAAACAATAAAGCGATTTTACCTAAAGTATGCAGCCTCTGCTTAAATATTTCTTTTTCCAGTGATGTGTTCAGACCAGCTATGTCAACCATAAATTTAAGCATTCCTTCATTTTTATCACTAAATGTTGCATTAGCTAGTTTTTCCGTATAATCATTCAAATTAATTCCTACAACCCACAAGGAACTATCAAGTTTTTTTTATCTTAAGTGCTAGTTTAGTCATTACTGTGGATTTACCTGCCCCAGATACTGCATTTATAATTGCAATATTTCCTGCTACTTCACCTTCAGAAACTTTGTCTCGGTCTATATACTCACGCAAACTTGATAGATTTCCGCGCGATTTCTGCCACATATATACTCTTTCTACTTCTTTCAACCAATGAATATTATGATTTTCAAATTCACTGCACAATTTATTAAAACTTTCACCTGTTTCAGAAATAAGCACGATATCTTGATCTTGTTTCAGCTCAGATGTTTTAATTTTATCATTATATGTAATATAAATTCCGAATTCCGTTTCGATTTCTTTTTTAATAAATGAATGATGATTAAAAGTTCGATCAATGTAGTAACTCTCAACATCACCTATATCAGAAAGTGCTTTACCAATCTCTATCGTGTCATTGCTGATGAGTTTAGACAACGTTCCCTCATCAACTAGAGGTTTTAATTCGTTTGTTATTAATGCACCTAATTGAACCTTTTCACTTCGAAAAATGATTTCTTTCTTTAAAAGTTGTGTCTGTGTATCATCTGCTAAATCTTCAAANCTAGTAAGTTTTTCTTTCGTACTTTCCTTCTGTGTTTGGAATTTTTCCATGATTCAGTTTTACTTTCAACTACAAACAGCATAGAAACTTCCTTCTTTGATTGCTTCAGAAAGTCATTGGGTAAAATAATCTGCTGTAAATTTTCAAGCTGCTTCAGACTAAAATAAAAAGTTTTCTCAATTTGGTAGTCATTTTTCGTCTCCTTTAGAAACTTTTGTATTTTTTTCATTTCTTCCACTTTACATATTAGTTGTAAAAATTGCAAATTTTCGTTTTTCGAAAAATCATCGAGAAATTCCAGGGTCGACTCCTTAATTTTTATATACTCAATAGAATTACAATACAATACATTATATACTCAATAGATTGAAGATAATCGCGAGACAGTTTATTGAAAACGTCGTGCAAAACATCAAAATTCTTGAACTTAGATTTTATCTCACTATGTATATTTGGAAAAATGAACAAAATAGTCTTAAGATAAACAATCAATATCTGCAGTTCTTTGTCCGACCCGCATTTAATAACACCTCTCCCAACACCTTGTTTCCTTTCTATACCTTGCAGTATTTCTTCTACTTTATCCTTAGTAATTGCTCCCTTTGATCTTTGATCCAGTAAAATAAATAAGTCCTCTGTTATAGAAAGCATCGAGAATTGCTTTAATCTGTGACATCCATCCAAAAAATCAAACTCTGATTGCGTAAAAATATTAGCACTACATTCTCCTTTTTCCACACTCTGTACTTGATAACGAAGAGTACAATATTCGTTATCATCCGGAGGTGGATTATAATCGTTACTACAATCAGCTAATTTATGAAAAAGTTCGTAATCATTCTGGTTAGTAGTGAATATGGAAAATAATTTCTTATTAACTATTATACCACCTAATCCTTCCTTCACTAGCGGCCAATCTATTACTTTACTTATCTTCTCCATTGGGCTCTTATTTTTAATTTTGCCCGTTAACTGTTGTTTAACAAATACCTTTTTAATATTCTTCATATTGTGAATTTCTTTCGTGTATTCGAACAGATCCCAACTAGATTTTCTTTGAGGTAAATCTTCAATAAACACCCGATATAAATTACTAACATTCAGATGGGAGTGAAGAGTATTCACCAAATTTGTGGGGATAGGTAAATTGTTACATCCAAGAAAAAAGATGAATGGGTTTTACCGCTGTAGCGTACATCAAAATCACTTTCCATTTTCAACAACATGTCTTTGCAACCAGGGCTGTCGAAAACTACTGTATGAGCATGAATGCCTTCTTTTTTGCTTTTAACGAAATACCCATTTTTACCTGTTATAAGATATTGGGTAGAAAAAGCAGTTATTTGCGCTAACCACCCTCCCAAAGAATGTCCAGAAATTGACTGAGTCAAATGCACTGATTGTTTTTTATGGACTTTTTCCAGTTCAGCCGCAATCATATTGGCAAAAGAAATGGCAGAACTCATTTGAGAAGTGTATTCATTCAATAAAATACCTTCATAACCGTCCAAAGATCATTTACGCTCTTTCGATTTGTGCCTTTGTGGGCAATAACAACTTGCTTCTGATCGGGATTCCAGTATGTAGCGCCAAAATAACCATCACCAGAATTTTTTGCTGTTGTTAATAAGATCCATTTTTCTTTATCCCCGAATATTGTTTTTTCTTTTTTATCCAGTTTAATTTCATTCCATATTTGTTCCAGTGGATGTAAACAGCTTTTTTCTTCCTCATATACTCGAGAGGAAAATTCTGCCAAGAGATTATCACTCGGATAAAGGCATCTGTCAAGACAAATAACTTTTGCATGACTGTTATCTAGAGCTGATTGTATGGTTGATATAAAGTTTTCATTATTTAATTCCAAATTAACTGCTTTTAATTTTTCACTGTAGGGAAGAGCCATTTTCAAATTGTCTGAGCTATGTTCGAAAAAGTCACATATGTCTTCTTTTCTTCATTATCAAACCAAGACGCAAATCTCAGATTTTAGTTATCTTGTTTACCTAGAAAAATATCAATTATTATTCGACAATACTACCTTAAACAAATAGAATTTGCTAGATTACATCGCATTAGCTAAAATATTTCAATGTTTTTTCCAAATAAAAAAAATTTTCGGGTCAAATTTTTGTTTACATAAATTTAAATATCTCTTTTTACCACATAAAAAAATCAGAAAGGTAATTTTTGTTCTTAGTTCTCAAAAATAAAATAAGAAGTCTTCTTTAGAGGATGAAATTAGAGTAAATTTAAAATAACAAACACCCTGTCAATTTTTTTATATTGAAAAATGTGAAATTTAAAATTGCGAGAAAAAAATTGAGGTATAGAAATTTGTTTTTGTGNTTATCTTTTCATTTGAATTGCATGTCCCCTTGGAAGTAAATGCATTTTTAATTTTGTTCATATCGTGAGTTTCCATCGTGTATTGAAAAAAATCCCAACTGGATGCTCTTTGAGGCAAATCTTCAATAAACACCCGATATAAATTACCAACATTCAGATGGGAGTGAAGAGTGTTCACCAAATTTGGTGCGGATAGGTAAATTGTTACATCCAAGAAAAAAGATGAATGGGCTTTACCGCTGTAGCGTACATCAAAGTCACTTTCCATTTTTAACAACATGTCTTTGCAACCAGGACTGTCGAAAATTACTGTATGTGTATGAAAGCCTTCTTTTTTGCTTTTAACGAAATACCCGTTTTTACCTGTTATAAGGTATTGGGTAGAAAAAGCAGTTATTTGTGCCAACCAACCTCCCAAAGAATGTCCAGTAATTGACAGAGTCAAATACACTGAGTGTTTTTCATTGAGTTTTTCCAGTTCGACCGCAATATTATTGGCAAAAGAAACCGCAGAACTCATTTGAGAAGTGTATTCATTCGATAAAATACCTTCATAATCCGTCCAAAGATCATTCACGCTCTTTGGATTTGTGCCTTTGTGGGCAATAACAACTTGCTGGTCATCGGGATTCCAGTATGCGGCGCCAAAATAACCATCACCAGAATTTTTTGCTGTTGTTAATAAGATCCATTTTTCTTTATCCTCGAATATTGTTTTTTCTTTTTTATCCAGTTTAGTTTCATTCCATATTTGTTCCAGTGGATGTAAACAGCTTTTTTCTTCCTCATATACTCGAGAGGAAAATTCTGCCAAGAGATAATCACTCGGATAAAGGCATCTATCAAGACAAATAACTCTTGCATGACTGTTATCTAGAGCTGATTGAATGGTTGATATAAAGTTTTCATTATTTAATTCCAAATTAACTGCTTTTAATTTTTCACTGTAGGGAAGAGCCATTTTCAAATTGTTAGAGCTACGTTTGAAAAAGTCATATATGTCTTGTTTTCTTCATTATCAAACCAAGACGCAAATATCAGATTTTAGTTATCTTGTTTACCTAGAAAAATATCAATTATTTTTCGACAATACTACCTTAAACAAATAGAAATTTGCTAGATTACATCGCATTAGCTAAAATATTTCAATATTTTTTCCAAATAAAAAAAATTTTCGGGTCAAATTTTTGTTTACATAAATTTAAAGATCTCTTTTTACAACATAAAAAAATGAAAAAGGTAATTTTTGTTCTTAGTTCTCAAAAATAAAATAAAAAGTCTTCTTTAGGGGATAAAATTAGACTAAAAATTCACATAAAAAAACCCCTCTTTTAATTTTTTTATAATATAAAAATTATAAATTAATATTTTAATTATATAATTAATTACATAATTATACAAGTTATTAAATATATAAATTTAAATTATATAATTGAAAATATAAAATTTAACATTGCGAAAAAAAAATTGAAGTATAGAAATTTGTTTTTGTGCTTTAAAAATATTGAAATATTTTGGCTAAAACCACATTTTATTTTTAAAGTGACTAAATAAGAATAAATGAATAAATAAAAATAATAATAAAACATGGAACACTCTCTTGATTCATGATTTACAGTATAATATTTAACATGATGCAAAATAAAATTTGAAGTGATGAAAGTGATAAACTGAAGTGATAAAAGCGATAAAATGAAGTGACAAAACCCTCACTATATTATAAAATCGTAAGGGTCAACACCCCTGTTTTGGGAGACTCAATTTAATGTTACATTTTGCTTTGCTGCGTAAGGTATATTTTACTTGGAAATTAAAAATCACGAAGAAATAAAAAATTCAGTATTCAATGATTATTTCAAGAATTTTCTAACCTGTTGCAAAAAAACGAACTATTTAAACTGTTACAAAGAACAAGCGAGACGCTCTGCAGACAGCAGGAATGCAACTATTGATTTGAAATTAATTTACATACTAACAAGGTCATGTTTTTTTTATGAACTTAACTCGAATATTTTATGAAATTCCAATGTTCTTTAAAGTTAGAGGTTTTTTTCGAGAAGCCTTTCTCATTTTTCCTTTTTTGCTTTGCGTTACATTTCGTTTTGTTGCGCGAATATTATTAAACTTAGAAACTCCGTAGTTGCGTAGAAAACAGTAGGGGAGAGGAGGGCAAGGTCTGAACATGGCGATTTGGAATATTTCTGTTATTTACTACTGAAAAAATCTCTTTGAATTATAAAAGATTGGAAAAACTGTATTGCAGTTTTTTATGAATTTCCAAGACAAAACACGAAATAGTTATACTGGAAATAAATAAAACACGTTTTTTTTTCCAAGTTAAGGGAGTCAGTACCCACCCAACCTTCAAAAAATCGATTCTGAGATTTTCACATTTTTGAAATCTCCTATTCAAGAGCTTTCCAATGATGTATAGTTTTATGTATTTACTTAAATTTAAAGTTGTTAAATTTCAATTTCAAAATGTAAACAAACGCTCCTCCAGCTGTGCCACGCCCACATTTGACAGAAGTAAAACACTTATGTCTGTGGGTACAACCGGCTGAGCAACTGCGCATGCGCTTGAAATGCTTGGCTAGAATTTAATTTTCACCAAATAATTTCGAAAAGTAACCCTGTTGAAGAGATTGCGCGGAGGTATACATAGTTTGTGTACTAGCCCTTGATTCCCACATTGACTCTGATTGAGACTGGATCATTCCATTTATTTCAAAGGTGGGGAAAGTAGAAATTGCTGCGCATTATTTCGGCGCACGTGCTATACAGTAAATCCGATTGCAATATCTTCTTTGAAGACACATAGGCTCCTATTCTTTCTGTAAGCAGATTTTTAAAATTAAAATGACGGCGCCATTTACCAATTTCGGACTTAAATATATATTAACTTATACATTTCTGATAAGTTTTAAATTAATCTGATGTTTTTAAATATCATATTTTTTACACTCTGATTACATTTTTTAAAATCGTAACTAATTTTATATAGTGTCTGAAATATTATTTTATATATCTTCTTGTATTTTTATGAAGTTGAGGTAAGAAAATCTAAGTAAAATATAGAAAGAGCTTAATGAAATTAAAGATTCATCATAATATAGAATTTTTTAAAAATAAAGATGATAAAAACGCATGGGCGGAAATTATTTTATTTTATAAGCATATTTGTATATTTCTCTGTTTGCAAAAGATGTATTTTATTTTTTTATATATATTTCAATCTCTATGAATGGATAATCGTGACTATTCTACAAAAAATAAATAAATAATCAAAATTTATTCTTTAAAATTTAATTTCTTATGCAATTAACAGATATATTTAATTACATAAAAATGCTAAATTAAACGTTATTTCTATCTTCATTTTGTTCAGAAGAAGTTTTAAATACATATTATTGCATTGCCATGTGCTAATAATGTAGAGAACCACCAACAGGAATAAGATGAATAAAACATGAAATCCCATTATCCTTATGCGCATACAAAGTGTAAAGCCCAAAAGTGATTTTGGTACTAATTGATTTTAGGAACTATGTGTTGGCGACTTTTTTTTCACATATCTTCGTCTATATGAACATTGATATATATATATATATATGGAAAA
>NC_092212.1:17618874-17653808 GCF_043381705.1 Parasteatoda tepidariorum
TGTATATGCTTCGGTGATGGGAATGTAAGACTTTCAAAAATGAAACAATATGGCAAAGAAACATCCTCTTTAATATTGAAAGATAACAAACCATCTACGAAACTTCACAAACTCCAATTAACAAGTTATTCTTTAAAAACATTAAAAGTTGTTATTAAAAGAACAATTAAAAACTTAAACTTTTGATTGTAAATGTCGCATACTGCAGGTGGGCGTCACCGGGAAGAAATGGGATATCGGGACGAAGTCTCGGACGCTGCACAACAACCTCTCTCGAAGGCAAACTGTCATCCCCTTAATACTGGACTTCAGCCTTTTCACTCCCTGCCTTGGCCGCCGGTTGATGCTCCTCCGCCGGTATTCCTCCGCGCAGGAACTATTTCGGTTCGTCCTCCTACCTTCGATCCTCGTTCCCATCCTCGATCCTTCTACCTCAGTTTTTCATGCAATCTGAGCTGACACAACCAACAGCCTCTACAATATATATGATTAAACTAACAATAATTAAAGTAGAAGCAAAGTAAGTCTGTCAATTTAGAAACGACTACATTTAAGTTACCGTTTTTTACTTATTTACATCCTGATTCTGATTTTGTACGAATGCTTTTATGAATCACCCATCCCCAAGGGGTTAAAAATATTTTGAAAATTGTTTTTCTTTTCTTCATTAAAACTGTAAAAATATCTCGCCTTTACTTCAAATGGTGGATTGCATGCGATTGCTCCGCTTTGGCAAAAAAGTAGATAATTAATTTTAGAAAAATTTCGATTAATTCTAAAAATGCACTGAAGCATTATTACGAAATGACTGGAATTAAGTAGCATTTCGTATTAATATTTAATAAATTTACAACCCTACAAAGTGATCTTTATTAATAAAGAAGAATGCTTGTATGTATGTACCAGATACTGATTCGCAATTGGATACCTGCAAGTGACGTCATCGTAGGTAAATCAGGACATGTGTCGATTCAGAAGCCAGCATACGCGTGACATCGCTTACAGGTATTCAATTTAATATTATTTCAATAACATGGTTAGGCATTATCACTTCACTTCTCGAGTTGTCAGTACCCAATTCTAAACCATGGTCAAAACAGATGTAAATACATTTAAGGACACAGCTGTCCAAATTGTTTACTTTTAAACTATCTCCAACTACCGGTTCGCGTGCTACACCCCAATAAATGAGTTTTACATATAATTCGATAAATATTTCTTAATGAGCCGTGGTGGCTCAGGAGATAGAGCGTTTGACTAAAGGTCTGGTTTCTTAGGACAAGCGCCTTATCCGGGCGTCAGCGTGACGTCAACGTCCCGCTGACGCCAACAAAATACTGGTTTGTTAGCTCAAGGCCTGGTTTCTTAGAACTAGCGCCTTATTTGGGCGTCAGCGGAAAGTTGACGTAGAGCTGACGCCAAAAAAATACTTTTTTGTTAGCTCAGCGTGAGCAGTTGGTCCAACGCAGACATTATCTCTCATTGCGCATGCGTTAATGACTTGAGCAAATATTTATTTTGAATTTATATTGATTTTGTTATTGTCGACCAGTGTTTTAGAGAGCAAATAATGACTTTGTCCAAGAACACATTATAGCATAGCTAAATGAAGAGTGCTATGTTTATTGAAGAAGCTATGTTTAATGTCAAAATCAAAATCTTGGCTGATTTCAATGTGCTGTTGGATGTTGTCCGCCATTGCTTCTGTGGTTAGTGTCACGTTGTAATCCAACTGCAGTTGAGTTGGACGGCAATTGTAGTTCAAGATGAGCGTTCGATGACGTATACTATCAAACTCACAAATGGACCAATCAAAGGTTAGCGCTGATTTCCAGCTGACGGCGTCCTGTCCTAAGAAACCAGGCCTTGAGGTGACTCAGGTTCGAAAGAGCGATGGCCGGTGTATACGAACACCGCATCTGGCTTGAACCTAGTACAGTGTTGATGTAAAATATCCCCAGTGGTAGACGGATCTCCTTGCCGTCAGGCTAACCGTTGAAGGTTTTTGTGAATTTCCTCTCCATGTAATGCAAATGCGGATTTCCACTGCATGTAACGCAAATCCATAAGAAGTCCTCCACGAAGGAAAAATTTCTCCCAATATATGATACAGGGTGAGGAAAATTACAAAACTCCCCTCGGTTAGCCCGACAGCAGTGGGATTCGAATATTTCTCCCACTGCTGATATTTTATGTCAGTGCTGCGTCTGTTACAAGCTGGGAGCATAATATTATTATCGACTGACGAAGGTTGGATTCGAACATGAATCGCCTCATTGGAAGACGAGCGCTCTGTCCCCACGGTTCTAGCGAAATTAATTGAAATAGTACGATTATATCGAATAGAAATTAACATTCATATTTACTCATTTCAGGAGCTGTTGTGAGCTGGGAATATGGCCTGCCGTGTGTTGTCGGCGTACGAGGAGCCACAAAGCAGTTCAAAACAGGTAACTTTAACGGGGCTGCAATCTTTCCTCCGTTTTTTTGTAATAATTTATTCTAGTAGTAACTAAATTAATGCTTTAATGTATTATTTGTTATTCATTTAAACTTATTTTTCCACACTACTACTTGATTTAAAAGTTCATACGCAACAACACTTTGTACCAGCTCCTTAGATCTGAGGTTTTTAAAATGTTCGCAAAATTACCTAAAAATTCTGAAAGCTTTGGTTTTTAATTGTCTACCACTTCGTGAAACATTTTGCAAAAAGCGTTGTAGTTGGCAGCCCTGTCTTTCATATGCTTAGGGGGATTACACTTCCTCTCCTCAGGCCTACCAACTACTACGCTTTTTGTAAAATATCTTGAAGAATGGTAGACATTTATGGAAAGAAGTAGTAGTTGGCACGCATGTCTTTATAACCAGTTATTTTCTAGATGCTTTCGAACTTTGCTTAGATCTCACTTTTTATTTTAAAAAAGTAATAAGTTTATTTATCTTTTCTTTCATTCAATTTCCTATTTTAAATTCTTGAAGATTTTTTTTTTAAATTTGTTTATTAACTGTTTTAAAATAAGGTTTTATTTCATCGACATTAGTTAGATGTTATGTTCTGATATTTTAGGTGATTATATTTTGCTTGATGGAAAAAAAGGTATTTTACAGAGATTGCCACAACCGAATGGTTTAGAAGACAAAGAAGCAGGTGAAACCGTAAGCTGAAATGAAGAAATTCGTCCGAAACTGTTTTCTGAGAAATTTTGTCTGAGCTTATTTTCATAACAAAACTGATCAAGTTTTTTTAAAAAAAATTTTCTATTCAGAAATAAATTGTAGTTGGAAATTTATGCATTTCTGTTTAATTCTGTAAGAAAGGGTGTCACTTTTACTTATTTATACGAGTAAAGATTGAAAGCGTAACCGGCAAGTTTTTCATAATCTATTGCCGACTTTTATAGCATGTTGTAAAATGTATCGCTAAAGATAGTATAGTAGTGAACTTTCATTGTAGGAAAATTATTTGTTGAGCAATTTTGGTGCAAAAAGCAATGTAAAATATTAATATGCCGGAATAGCTTGGTTGGTAGGGTGTTGGGCTTATGTCCAAGAGGTCGTGGGTTCGATCCCTGCCTACCGAAATATCTCCGGGTAAATGGTGTTTTACACGGGGAATTTTCGGTAGGCAGGGGAAAAAACCCGCGTAAATGGTGCTTGGCGCACGCTAAATATGTCGGGTCACGAAGTTCTTCGTGCCCCTATCAAAGTTCTCCATGTTTTTTAATCCTTCCATGACATGTAAATAGTTACAAAGAATGCATGTTTTTCTAATAGTTCATATCTTAAATGTTAGTTTTTCAAAAATAGGATAGTATTTTTACCCATCCTGATTTCCGTTTCATTTGAGCGCTTTCCGTTTCCTTTTAAAAGCTAATTCACCAAAAAAATTTAAAATAGGGATTCTACTTTATTTCTACGACATTTCATAAACAAAACCACCAGATATTTGTTGTAAAAGAAACATTTATTTTAAAAATTTCAATAATAAATAATAAAACATAAATAAATAGATAAAACAATCACATTTTTCGTAGAGGCAAACAGCACATAGAAGATGAGACAGCGATAGACAACTCAAAGAGTTCAACAGTTTTAGCTAAAAGAGAAGTTTTCAATCAGTCCTTAAAAAGAAAAACAAAAGCACATAACGCTCAATAATATCATCATAAAGTCGAGTAATTTATATATATATATAATTATTTCTNAAAAACGGAAAAAAAAAGATATAATCTTTTCATCAGCCCACACGATTATATCCGCAAAAAAGAGTGCACTCTTTGAGGACGTAACCAAATCTTATTGAATTAAAGCAGCGATATTTAAGTTACAAAATCAGACACAAAAAAAAGTTCTTTCCTGTAACAAACATTATTTTTTATTTAGTTTTTATGATTTAAATGTTTATTCCAATTATTTATCTAGTCATGTTATTTAGACACATTCAGGTTTTTGATTTAATGTGGAAAACACGATGCAAAGCTTTGACTGCTCTCTCGTATTAACTATTGGAAACGTTTATCTAGATTAGGACTACCACCCTCTTATATTTTGGGGGTCAAAATTTTAAATCCTTCGAAAAAAAGTTATGTGTTTGTTCAGAGAAAGTAAGTTAGATAAAATATTTTCTCCATGACCCGCAGTGGCTCAGGGGATAGAGCGTTCACCTTCCACTTAACTAACTCAGTTTCGAACCCCATTGGTGGCTGGTTGATACGAATTCTACTTCCGGCTCGCACCGACCACAATGCAGACGTAAAATAGCCTTAGTGGTAGATGGACCATGGTTAGTCCCTTTACCGTCAGATTTCGATGGAGGTGTTTGTTGGTTTCTTGTTCTGTAACGTAAAATGCTGATTAGTTCCCATCAAAAAGTTCACCACAGAGACAAATCAACCCAATCCTGATCCTTGAGGTCCCTTTTCTTCTAAATTGGGTTTCAAAATTACATGACTATCGAGTTTAACATTGGTAAGCAAACTTAAAATTGGTTCAATTGTTCAACAGTGGTTGTAAAAAAAATATTTATTCAGGGTGATCATAACGGGTAAAACTTTAAAAAGTTGTAAATAATGATTGAGGAAACACAATTTATTTGAACTGATTTTCATCTTCCGAAATATATTTTCAAATTAAAGAAATTGCATCAATCTTTTAAAACTGAATTACTTTATTTTTTTTTTAAATTTTCAACATCCTCAAAAACATTTGTCATTACTTTTTTAGTTTATTCCGATTGTGGTCACCCTGACTCTGATTTTGTAACTTAGAATATTGTCAGCAAATATTAATTAGTGCAATTAAGGTTAAGCCCTCGCGACCTTCATAAAGTCCTTGGCCATTAGATTAATATCACTGGGGAGCATTTTTTTTATTTATTTGCTTGTTTGTTGGTTTTCTGCTGCATGAAATTTTTCAGCAGATATTAAATATTTTCACGTCGTTTACTTCAAATCTGCAATCAATTGTTTTCTACAAGCAACAGTTTTTAACCTATAATTATATAAATTATTCTTCTATACCTATAATTATCCGTCAGGATTTTTTAAAATTCTCTTGAGGGAATACTAAGTACTCCCACTTTTCTGATGCATAGGGATTGGTAGGAAAAAAGAAATAATGCACTTCAATTTATGCTGCGATGTGTTCAGACTATATGTTTTCGGTCTTAAGTGTTATTTTCAAAGATGCATATGAACGTATACGTTCATTATAAGCTTGTACATACTGATTAATTTTTTTAATAACAAGAAAAGAAAACTCATTTTCAACCAAAAAATAGGAAGGTGGTAAAAGTGAAGATATTAATTGATTGGAAAAATGTATTTCATATTTACTAATGGGTCTATAAAGAGACCTCTTTCATCCTATTCGAACTGTAATACAGGACAGACAACTTTCAACGTTTTTTTGCAAAACTTTATTCTAGTGGTAACAAAGTTAAGGTTTCAATTTATTATTTTTAATTCATTTAAACTTTTTTCCCACACCACTACATGTAAATGATTTAAGAGTTCATATGCAAAATAATGTGGATATCCACATTATTTTGGTGAAACTTTTGTAATCATCAAAAATCAGTAAGTTTTGAGTTTTAAATGTCAACTATTCTAAAAATCATTATACAAAAATCGTAGTAGTTGGCAACCTGGGAAATAAAAGAAAAGTTACGAAGAGTTTTATCATTGCAAAAATTGAATTTTCTTTCACTAAAATTCAGGCACGCTGTGGGAGTGGTAAAGAATAAACGAATAAAAGATTGCACTGAAGAAACATTCTATGCAAAAAGAAACATTTCTATACAAAAGCAACATATGAGTTTATAAAAACTACCAGTATAAAATATAAAAATAAGTAATAAGGAATTTGTAAAACTCTCTTTCGCATGCAATTAGCAGTTTAAACTGCATCATTGTACCCTTTACGTAAATATTTAATCTTTTGTTGGCAATGGTAAGGTTTTTATTGTATTAACTTACCCTTAATTCCACACCACTGCATAAATGTATTTTAAGTTCATATGCAATGCCACATTAGATCTATCTCTTACGTGATAAAATTCTCAGGAAAATAACAAAAGCAAGATGGTTTATCCGAAATAAAAACATACATCGCGANTACGCTGCATTAGAGCTGCACAATGGGCTATAGGCGATGGTCTGAGAAACATCCCTGAAAATGATCCGAAAACAAGCCATTACAATTTTGATCCTCTGCAGAGGGGGTGTCACCCCTGCTTCGGTAGCCCAACGACCTGCACGCAAAGTCGAGCGCTTTACAGTAGAACAGTTTAATGAGGACCAATACCGCACACCCCGTTCCCTACGCACACTGATCCAAGTGGTCACCCACCCGCACACTGACCGCAGCCAGAAGTATAGTTTAGAATGACAAGTATTTTTGTAGCAGATACATAATTTTCTATTAATTTGACAAAATTAGTAAATACATATTTTTCTTCCTAAGAGTAAGAAAATATCGCGAAGTTTGAAATAGTTCTTTTTTAAACAAAAAGAAAGAAGTTACACATTAATTTCTCTTTTATTCTCTATTGTTTAGGCTCGGTGAAAAATTATATTTCGTCCTTTTTTATGTATATATATATTTTTCTTTTTGTGATTATACTTAAGATCAGGTAGTATAATTTGGTTAAAAACACTTGAAAAGCATTTTCGTTAGTGTAATCAAATATAATGAATAATAATAGATACAATAATTTTTGTTACAAAATATAGTTCTTTTAATTGCATTTTAGGAGAAATGAGTGAAGCAGAAAATTTTTTTTTTACAAAATTTGCCTCTTTTTTACTAGCATTAATTTAGAAACAGATTTATTACTTGTTTCTAAAAAAAAGGATATAGGAGTTCACTATTACATTTTGTTTGACGATATAACCAGAATCTTTTCATTTCTACGAGAGGAAAAAAAATGGAACTTTAATATTGAGATAAATTAGAAATTTAAAAAAAAATTCATTTCTGAATTTAAAATACAACATAGTGTATTATTATTTTTAAATAAAAACAATTTAGGAATAGCACATTATATTCTGTATATGTGAGAAAATAACCAGCATTTTTTCATTTTATATAAAGAAAAGAAATAGGGCTTAGTTGTCTTCTAGAATTTTAAGTTGACAAAAATGAAATTAAATATAGCCTAATACCTAAAAATAATCTAACTACATGCAGTGCAACCTCGTCACAACTTTTTAAATAGTTCGAATAACATCATTTGATAGGCTAAAAAAGTATTTATACTAAAATGTAGTTGATTGAGATTTACCAATTTGCACCAGATAAAACATTTAACAAATTAAATATAAATAGAACATAATCTCAGACTTTTAAACATTTTTTTAAAGTAAATATTCAAAATAAACATCAGTATACGATTTAAGCATAATTTTTAAAGAAACAAATCTTTTTAACAATTCTTAACTTTTCTTGGATTATTTAAATAATATTTTTCTTTCAAAACAATTATCACATTAATATCAAAATATCACATACTGTGTAGCCTTAATGGTAATTTTAACGTCAAAAGAAAATTCAAAACAAAGAAAAAAAAGAAATTTGCCAAATTAACTGTAATAGACTTTTTCCCTTCCCGCAGAATATTATCATTTAAAAATATATTATTTATTTTCTTCAAAAATTCAAAGTAAATAAATCTTTTAAGCAACAAAATAATAGGCAATGCCAGAGAGACATCTATTTCTATGAGAGTGGACGAAATTCAACTCAATTTCAAATCGCTCTTCACATAGAACACTGATTAAATTATTACTACGAGGGAAATAAAGGACACGCTTTCATGCAAAGATATTGATAGAGTCAATTCGTAACCTCGAAGGTCACGGTCGATCTCGACCTCGAAAAGGAAGCCGCCGATAGCAGCGAAAGCTAGGGTGGTGGTCCGAAAGTTAGGGGACCAATGGCGTAAAGAGTTGTCTGGATTTTCAAAGTAAACTACTTGATTAGATGTCCCCCAAATGACGATTGTAATTGATGCAGTAAATACAGTAGGCGGGAAAAAAAGACAATAAAAAAATTGGAGCATTTTTATGTAAATATAGGCCGTAGTTACTATACTGAGCAATTCACTATTTCAAACAAAAAATTCTGAATTTTTCATTAAATGTATAAAATATATTAATTTTATGACCCCTAAAACTTTATAACTAAGCTTCATTATTAAATCACATACATAAAATATTTTGCTTAAAAAAATATTTACATATTATTCTACTACCCTTCATCTTCTCAGTACTATTGTACTACCCTTCATGCTTCGTCATAAGTTCAGCATTTTAAAGTAGAAGATATAAAAAAAGGATAAAGATTGGGCGGAAAATATAGTGTTTGATAATATAGATTGCCTTCAAAGAAAATAAAGTGTTTAAATATAGCATGAATTCGCATACTAAATATAGTTATAACAATTTTAACACATCCATCTTATAAGGAAATAAAAAGTTAAAATATTTATTGCCTTGAAAAAAGAAAGAAAAAATAGGTGAAAAAGAGAGAGAGAGAGAGAGACTAAGGAGAGAAAAAATGAGACAATAAGACTCTTATTTTGTAGGAAATTTTTTTCTATTTTACAATATCAAAAAATTAGGAAAAATATTTAAATGCTTCTACTTTTTGCATCACAGAAAAAAAAATTAAAACAAAAAAAAATACAATTATTACCAACCGCCCCCCCCCCATATGCCCGAGCATCAGAAGAGTAGGGGGACAGGTCACCGCTTACCCGACATTCCTATAAATAAACTTTACCTGCAAAATAGTAGGCAAAGCTATCACAAAATTCTTGCCTATTCCTGAATACAAATTTGTTCAAAAATACTAACCTGCTTCACCTGTTCCAAAATACTAGCCTGTGACAAAATACCATCTGTTTCAAAATACTAGCCTGTGANGCTCTCTATAGGGAACTTCTTGAAAAGATTTATGAAACTGTTTGATACTCTTTGTGATTTTTTTTAGTGGCAAACCTGAAATGAAGTACCTGTTAACAGTCGATTGTAAAGCATTTGTGAGTCATTTAGCCGATATCTTTGAAAAACTAAATAGATTAAATAAGCAACTTCAAGGAACAAATAAAACTCTTAATAATGCAAAAGCGAGGATATTGGGTTTTATTACCCTTATTGAGTTATGACAGAAATATATTAACAACAAAAACATTGAACAGTTTCATTGACTCCAAAAATGTGAAGTAAATGTTACCGCTTTAATTGTTATTGTCGATCATCAGAAAATTCTATCGGCCGATTTAAAAGAAGGATTTTTTGATTTAAAACAAATTGATTTTCCTACATGGATGATGCAGTCAATGCTAGTGGATTTGTCTGATATATCAAATATGCAGTATCAAGAAGAACTCGCAGAAATGCAAAATGATGAGTCAGTTAAAACTTCATTTAATATAAAAGGAGTGATGGCATGGGTTTGTGAGGAAACAGAAATCAAATAACCAAATTCAACCAACTGTGCAAGAAAACTATTGTTACCGTTTCCATCTTCATATTTAGCTGAATGTGGATTTAGTGCTGTAAATGATTTACTGGTTAAAAAAAAGAAATCGTCTGGATATAAAAAAAAACGGGGTGACTTGAAACTGAAGCTAACCAAATCAGAACCTAACATAAAATCTCTGTGCATCAAGCGCAAGGATCTCACTAAATTAAAATATTAAATTATTATAGGAAAATCTTTATTAAAATTATTTAGAATATAGTTTTTCATTATGTGTTTTGAAAATTTACTTACTGTCTTTCGTTAACTATTTCCTAGTGATTTCTTCCTAAAACCCATAATTTAAGATTCTTAAACGAACAATTAAATTTTTTTTAATATTAAAAATTATGTATATGTTACATAGGGGGGCAAAAAAATCTTAGAAAGGCATAGGTGGGGCATGGCACAAAAAAGATTGGGAAACACTGGTCTAGAATTAAATAAGTATCTTTCAAGTAAAGCTATACCGGATGTAAAATTAAGTCCTTAGATATTAGATTCATTGCATTGTGGAATAATTCTTATTTATTTATGTATATTTTTTTTTCTGCTTCGTGAATTGTTGGAACTGATCTTAATATTTTCACCTCTTTGATTTCAAATTTCCTAGGAAAATTGGTTTATATTTACAAATTACAGTTTTTAACCAATTTAATAATATATTCTTCACCAGGATTTTGTAAAATTAATGAATACTTAATGTCCCCACTTCTCTTCGACGTAAGGAGTTGTAGGAAGGCTATAATGCGTTTCATTTTACGATGAGATACAAATTATTCCACGGTGTAGTTATTAGTATGTTCACTATTTTTAAAATGCATACACATTTGTTCATAAAAGAAGAACAATATTACACCTATAAAATTGGAGGATATAAGAAGTAAATAATGTCTAAAAGTTGAATTAGACAGAAAAAAAAATTGGAGGACGCTAGTACTAAGGATATTTATTGTATTAGGGGAAAAAATTGGAGTATGAAAAAAGTGAAGATATTTGGAGGATCGGATGATCAAAATTAATGGATAATTAAAGGAATGGAGGGGAAAAAAATTCAGGATGCAAGAAGTGAAGATATTTGATTTGAGAAATGTATTTTATATTTCATAATGGGTCTGAGAGAAAACCCTTCCGTCCTCTTCGAACAGCAATGCGAGAAACAATTACGAATAATGTTATTTTTGCAAAAAAAAAAAAAAAATGCTGTCTTTACTAAAGCACTATTTTGGAGTTGCAAAGAATTTACGGATTAAAAAAATAAATTTTTTATACTTTTTTTACTGAACTCACAAAGATCTATACTCATATTAATAACGATTGATTAAAACTTTACCGAACAGGAAACTTTAATTCCATATTAAAGCTTAATTTTATTTTTATTAAACTACCAGTGTAAAACATCAAAAAAAGAAAATATAAATTTGTAATTCTATAAATTGTTAGATCTAGCTGTGTTCTTTGGAAATAAATTGAAAAAATTGCTCGCTATGGAAGTAGTGGGCAAATTTAGCAGAAGTAGGTTCAATTTCTCTCTACGTTCTATTAAATAGGTAACAAATTAAATGTTATAAATCGTAGAACTAAGATAATTACACTTTCTCTTGGAAGAAGTATCCACGAGATAAAAGCAATAAAGTTGCATTTTATATGATATGTCGATGTGAAATGGCGGAAAATTTTCTTAAAAGGTTGAATACTAAACTAAAAATAACTTTAATTTCAATTTCCCTTATAAAATACCTTTTTACAAGACGATACAGAAGTTGGCATCTCTGGAAATGTTTTGTCAGACAGATGAATTTCAGGATAATTACTGAAAATGACAACATATGATTTCAGTTCTTACCACATGAGCTGCATTTCTTTAAAATATTAAATATTACTAGAGAGCAAATTATTTGTTGCATGTATACTGGCACTTAATTTTTCCTAATTCACAGATATGCCAACTTGCTCCGCTTTGCAAAAAAGTTGTTTTCTAATAAAGTTATGCTTGCTTTAGTATTTTTCATTTTAAGTAAATTTTCTATCACTATATATATAAAAAAAGTCAATGCACAATCATATAAAATGCAACTTTATTCTAGTTAGCACATGGTGATACCTTTAAAGAGTGGATGCAATAATCTTTATTATTCGTAATTTATTACTTAATTTATTAAAACATTTGCTGACGCTGAGCAGTTGTCATATCTGAATTCAAAGTAGGAAAAGGTGAGGGAATTTCAAAACTAAAATAAGCTTTGTTTGATTTCAAAATGATATTTTTTAGTTTAGCTTATGTCTGAATTTGCAGGTCTGAAAAACGTAAAGGTTTATATAAATTCCATACACTTGTCGCCTCCTTTAAATATATAACCTTAATATATCACATCATAAATTTTCGAAACATAAATTACAACAATTCGTACCATAAATTAGTGGAACGAATTGTTTTGTTGCATGTGTACAAGAACTAGATCTTAGCTGATTCGGGTGAAAGGATTACAGATCTGAAATTATTTTTGTTCGGAAAGCTAGTATATATTTTTTTTAGTATGATATTTATTTTATTTTTTATCAGATTGTTTATGTTTAATAAGAACATATACTCTGTGTATGTTTGTATATTTGTTTGTTATTTTGAAAATAACTCTTAAGATACTAGTTTATCGTATTGCATCCCAAACTGAAATATATTATTACCTAGTTCCTACCATGCCCTACGTACCAGAGCTGTAGAGACACTTAACAAGACACACTAGTGCAATTTGAAAAATCACTGCTAGGACTATGTTGCTGATTTGAAATCAACGATGCGAAAATATCTTAGCTCTGCAAAAAAAAACTATTATATTAAATTATTTTCAAAACAGAATAAGAATAATGAAGCATATAGTTTTCAAACTCACACCTACATATTTTGAAATCACCAAAGTTTTTTTTTTCTCCGAATAATCAGATCAGAAAAGGTCTCTATGAAATATATATTAATCAGTACTTAGTAAAACATTCGTTAAAAATGAAACTTTAGATTAAGATTTACGTAAAAAAATAATTTTTAGCTTTATATTTATTTAATTCTATGCATCACTCATTAAAATAAAATAAATGTATGGAAAAGAACTTTGTTGTTAAACAAGGCAGCATTTTGATGCGGATTGAGAAAAAGAGATGCGGTTACAGTTAGCTCAGTCCAGTTACAGGACGATTTAGAACCTGGCGATCTGTGGTGGAACTTTCGGATTTTCATTGGTGTCTTTTGAGTGAGTAATGTCTATTTCATACTCTTGCAATCATGTATGTTTTCTAATTCTGAATTAACTTAAGAGTATAAGTAGATGCAAGTTAAGTTAAANTTTTACGCATTCGGCGTAAAGTTTTATTTCCATATTTAAAGTGGTAGTAAATATATACTACTTTTTTCGTTTATAAACTTAATTTTTAAATGAATTTAATCACCACTATTCTTGAAAAAATTGGGCATATATATAAATACGTGTTACTATCATGGTTGTCAGCTTAAGCTTTCTCAAATACAACGTACTTTTATTTGCTTAAAATTGAAATTTTAATTCCACTTTAATACCACTGGCAGAAATCGTAATGGAAGAGATTAAAAGTTGGCAGGTATGGTAATGGAAGCGAGAATCACCAATTTTCAGTGTAGCAACCGGCAACCCATCTGGACAACATTTGACAGCAGCACGTAAGCTCTAAAGAGTTCGTAACACTTTCAAGATCTTTGATCAAAAACATTTGTTATGACTTTTTAAATTTTTTCAGTTGTGGTCATCATGATTCTGATTTTATAACTTAAAATACCGTGGCCAGAATTAAATAAGTATATTTTAAATAAAGCCATAGAGGAGATAAAATTAAATCCTTAGATATTAGATTAATTGCATCGGTGAATAATTTTTATTTATTTATAATTTTTTTTCTGCCTCGTGAATTGTTGGAACTGATCTTAGATATTTTCGTCTCTTTGATTTCGAATTTCCTCCGGAAATCAGTTTATCTTTACAAACTGCAGTTTTTAACCAATTTAATAATATATCCTTCGGCAGGATTTCTTAAAATTAGCTTGAGTGAATGCCTAGTGTCCCCACTTCTCTTCGACGTAAGGACTGGCAGGAAGAAGGCGATAATGCGTTACAGTTTACGATGAGTTACAAATTATTATCTGGTGTAGTTATTAGTATGTTCATTATTTTTAAAATGCATACACATTTGCTTGTAAAAGAAGAAAAAATTGCACCAAGAAAATTGGAGGATGCAAGAAGTAAATATATTTGTAGAATTAGAGAGAAAAAAAAATTGGAGGACGCAAGGAGTGAAGATATTTATAGGATTAGAGGGAAAAATTGGAGTATGAAAAAGGTGAACATACTTGGCGGATCAGGTGGAAAAAAATTAATGGATATTTAAAGGATAGGAGGGGAAAAAATTTCAGGATGCAAGAAGTGAAGATATTTGATTGGAGAAATGAATTTTGTATTTCTTAATGGGTCTAAGAGAACCCCTTTCATCCTCTTCGAACAGCAATGCGAGAAACATTTACGAATAGTGGTATTTTGAAAAAACTGAAATGCTGTCTTTACGCTATTTTGAAGTTGCAAAGAATTTACGGATAAAAAAAAAACAGTTTTTGCACTTTTTTTACTGAATTTATAAAAGATCTATACTCATATTAATAACAATTGGTAAAAATCTTACCTAATGGGAAACTTCATCTCCATATAAATCAAAATTTGATTTTTTTAAAACTACCAGTATGAGAGATGTAAAAAAGTAAAAATGTAATTGTACTTTCATTAACCAGCTGAATATAGTTCTTTGAATACTGTATATAAATAAAAGCAATTGCTCGTTATCTAAGTAGTGGGTAAGGTGCTTAATTAAAGTGGGGAATTGATTTTTGATAAGTTCTATTAAATTAGATGTTAAATTCGTAGAACTAAGATAATTACACTTTCTCTTTAAAAAAGTAACCATGAGATAAAAGTATTCAAGTTGCATTTTATCTGATTCTTTGATGTGAAGTGGTGGAAAAATTTCTTAAAAGGTTGAATACTAAACTAAAAATAAATTAAAATTCGTTTCCCTTTCATAATATCTTTTTACAAGACGATGCAAAAGTTTGCATCTCTGGAAATGTTTTGTCAGACAAAAGAATTTCAGGAAAATGACAACGGATGATTTCAGTTTTTACTACATGAGCTGCATTTCGTTAAAATATCAAATATTACGAGAAAACAAATTATTTGTTGCATGTATACTGGCACTTAATTTTTCCCAATTCACTACTGTTGTGGTCATCATGATTCTGATTTTATGACTTAAAATACCGTGGCCTGAATTAAATAAGTATATTTTAAGTAAAGCTATAGAGGAGGTGAAATTAAGTCCTTAGATATTAGATTAATTGCATTGGGGAATAATTTTATTTATTTATAATTTTTTTTTCTGCTTCGGGCATTGTTGGAACTGATCTTAGATATTTTCATCTCTTTAATTTCAAATTTCCTAAGAAAATCAGTTTATCTTTGCAAACTACTGTTTTTAATCAATTTAATAATATATTATTCACCATGACTTCCTAAAATTCCCTCGAGTGAATACTTAGTGTCCCCACTTCTCTTCGACGTAAGGAGTGACAGAAAGAAGGGCATAATGCATTTCAGTTTATGATTCGATACAAATTATTCCTCGGTTTAGTTATTAGTATGTTCATTATTTTTAAAATGCATGCACATTTGCTTATAAAAGAAAAAAAATTACACCAAGAAAATTGGAGAATGCAAAAAGTAAATATATTTGGAGAACTAGAGAGAGAGAAAAATTGATGACGCAAGGAGTGGAGATATTTATAGGATTAGAGGTAAAAAATTGGAGTATGAAAAAAGTGAAAATGTTTGGAGGATCGGATGAAAAAAAAATATGGATCATTAAAGGATAGAAGGGAAAAAAATTTCAGGATGCAAGAAGTGAAGGAGGATTTGAGGGTAAAAATAGCAGCATGTTAGAAGGTAAGATATTTGATTGAGGAAATGTATTTTATATTTTTTAATGGGTCTAAGAGAAACCCCTTTCGTCTTCTTAGAACAGCAATGCGAATAGTGGTTTTTTTTGTCAAAAATGAAATGCTGTCTTTCCTAAAGCATTATAAAAAAATTATACGTTTTTTACTGACCTCACTGAGATCTATACTCAATTTAATAACGATTGATTAAAACCTCACCTTATAGGAAACTTCAATTCCATATAAAAGCTAAATTTGATTTTTTTAAATCTACCAGTATGAGAGATATAAAAAAGTAAACAGAAATTTTTAATTTCTTTGACTTATTGGACTATTTTTATCTCATCATGTATAAATTAAAGCATTTGTTCGTTACGAAAGTAGTGGGCAGATGCTGTTTAAATTCTATTAAATTGGTAGCAGATTGAATATTATAAATCGTAGAACTAAGATAATTACTCTTCGAAAAAGTAACCATGAGATAAAAGCAATGAACTTGCATTTTATCTGATACTATTTTCAAAATAGAATGAGAATAATGAAGCATATAATTTTCAATCTCACCTATATGTTTTGAATTCTACAAAGTTTTTTTCTCCGAATAATTAAGTTAGAAAACTTTCTATGAAGGTTATATTAATCAGTATTTAATAAAACATTCATTCGAAATGATACTTTTTAGTTATATTTAACGTTCAAGAATAAATTTTATGTTTATTTAAATCTGTGCATCACCCAAAAATAAAATAAATGCACGAAAAAGAACTTTGTAGTTAAAAAAGGCAGCATTTTGCCTTGTCTAACGAAGTTTGAAATTATTTCCATATTTATTATGATTAAAAAGATCCTCACAGTAACGTAATGGAAGCGGGAATCGCCAATTTTCAGTGTAGCAACCGGCAACTCAGCTGGGCAGCTAGTTTTACTAGTTTTATCATTTTGCAAATTGTGTTAAATTTAAAGAAATGAAATTTATTTACCTTTGCATCATTTTACACTTTGCATTATCATTACGAGACTCTAATTACATTTTCAAGTAGAAAGTAGGCGTTAGTCTTAAAAGAAATATTAATTTCAAATCAGAGTTAGGTAACGCCTACTTTTATTGAAGCAATTTATGGTATGTGTAAAGTATTATGTACAACTAAATTTTATTTTTTATTTTATAACTATCGTTGAACAGCCGACCCAATTTTAGGGTTACGACAACTAATGTTGAACTCCGCAGCCTTGTAATTTTGTGTACCGTATTATGAAAATCTATTATTAAAAAAAATTTCGTTTCGAAATCACGCAACGTCACCACGACCCCTGTGAAACTGTATTTTCGTTGCAACGCCTTCAAAAAGTTGAAATCTTTAACTTCATTGTTAAAGTACATGGAAAACAGGAATAACTTTTGCTCTGTCAATACATTAACTTAATTGTTTAAAAGTTCATCCTCAAATATGCTAATTAATTACTACTAACATTAATTAAGTTACGAAATCATACACAATATACATCTTTTAGGAATAGACCTCATTTTTTTGCTACTTCGAATAACGTTCTTGGTGCCTAGGTCAAGATTTTGACTTTTCAGTCATTCTTTTTTGACTCAATATTGAGTCTTGTCACGTTGTTGTCCTGTTGTTGAGTCTTCTGAAAAAAGAATGAAAAATTAATGTTTCTTTACGATGAAATGATGTTTGCGAATCGAATGTGTAATGAAAAAAGGAATTTAAAAAAATTTGTGTGAATCTATTTTGCACTAAATGAAAACATTCAAATTTATATACTAATTTGAAGTTTTTTTCTTTCCTGCGTAATCGATAGTCTAAGAAACTGTTAGTCTTTATACATAAATCTTGATTAATAAATCTTCGTGGAGCAGCAAATTATGGTTGCAGTTTTTTGTCGGGCGACACAACTGTGGTATTTAACATACTGTGGCTGAAATCAGAATTAGAAGGAAAAAAGTAGTATTTGAACTGTTTTATTATAAATAAGTTAAAAAGTAGAGCTAATACTTCTTAGCTATAATTTTTTTTTCCACTTCCTCATTTGAAGCAAAAATCATGCATGTATACTGAAAACTAATGTGGATTAGTAATGTTTTCTTCTGGTTATATTTAATAATTTTACTGCAGTCCTTAATTGATGAGAATTCTGCTCAACTAAAAATGTTTATAAGTTGTGACATTGAAATAACTGTAATTGCATTTTTGTTACGATAATTTGCATATTAGTTATCATAAATTTGCATTTAAAGTTGACTCATACTAATAGCTGCTATTTTATATAATTGATCATAACTTTTAAGTATTTGTCGTTAAGTCATAGTCACACTAGCTGTTTATGATTTGATTGTAATTAGATATTAGTTAGGATCAATAGAAAAGTAAATGAAAAAATATTTGATTTGTAATAATTAAGTATAATTTTTAAGGTAAAAAGTAATACATGATTTGATTTCTAAAAAAAAAATGTCTCAATTTTAACAATATTTCTGGTTTTATGTCTAAGCCATGTCATTATTTTTTTTAAATTACTTAGATTTAAATATTATGCATTTGAAAAAATATATCTTTCTTCTCTGATATGCAAGTGCAATTTTTTTTGAAAATGATTCATAAAAGTTAAGCTATAAGAAGTTGTACTGACAACAGTAACTCTATTTTATATAAAAAATGTAGTTTTTTACTTTTGACATTTACAAATTGGAATATAAAGTTGTTTATATCTTTCATTCAACTATTCGTAACCAAAGAGTACAAATTTTATTTTACATACTAAAGCAACTACTTTTCACCATAAAATAAAAAGATCATTGTCATTTTAATTTTTTAGAGACTAGTTGTAACAGAAGTAGTTTACATATAATCCTAATAGTTGGATTTTTAAACGAGTTCCGTTGATCCGTAATTCATTAAGCAGTATTTTTCATAACGAAATTGGTTCTAACTCTTATACCAAAATATATTTTATTATTAAAATAAAAGCACTAATAAATATATTTTTAAATAATTTTCGAAAAAATAAATACCTTTTAAAATAAATTTGATTTTTATTGAATAATATATACCTTTTGAAGCGTTAAAATTTAAAATATATTTAATGGTGTAAGAAAAAGAACATTTTTTGTGGTTAAAATTAAAAAAAAAAATCATTTTTGTCCTATCTTGGTAAAACTTTATNTCCCCCCACATCATCATCAACAGTCAACAGACTTTTTGGAGTGTTTACTACATCTACATCTTTATAATAAAGTATTTGTTCGTTACGTAAGAAGTGGGCAGATGATTGAACATTATGGTTTTCGTAGAACTAATAACGATAACGTAGAACTAACTACGATAATCGTAGAACTAAGATAATTACTCTTCGAAAAAGTATCCATGAGATCAAAGCAATAAAGTTGCATTTTATCTGATACTATTTTAAAAATAGAATGAGAATAATGAAGCATATAATTTTTAATCTCACCTATATGTTTTGAATTCTACAAAGTTTTTTTTCCCGAGTAATTAAGCTAGAAAACTTTCTATGAAGATTATATTAATGAGTATTTAATAAAACATTCATTCGAAATGATACTTTTTAGTTATATTTATCGTTAAAGAATAAGTTTTAAGTTTTATGCTTATTCTGTGCATCACCCAAAAGTGAAATAAATGCGCGAAAAAGAACTTTGTAGTTAAAAAAGGCAGCATTTTGCTTTGTCTAACGAAGTTTGAAATTATTTCCATATTTATTATGATTAAAATAATCCTCACAGTAACGTAATGGAAGCGAGAATCAGCAATTTTCAGTTTAGCATTTGGCAACAAAGCTGGGGAAAATTTGACATCTGCACGTGCGCTCTAAGGAGTTCCCCACACTCTTTCTAATTCAGGATCTTTGACCAGAAATATTTGTCATGATTTTTTAAAATTTTTCTCGGTTGTGGTCATCATGATTCAGATGTTAGAACTTAAAATATCGGAAATAAATAAGTATATTTTAAGATAAACTATAGAGGTGCTAAGATTAAGTTCTTAGCAATTAGATTCATTGCATTTGGGAACAATTTCTACTTATTTATGTTTTTTGTTTGTTTTCTGCTTCGTGAATTGTTGGAACTAGTCTTAGATATTTTCATCTCTTTGACGTCGAATTTTCACTGGAAATCGGTTTCTCTTTACAAACTAGAGTATCAAACCAATTTATAATAAATTCTCCGCCAGGATTTCGTGAAATTCCTCAGGGTGAATGCCTAGTGTCCCCACTTCTCTTCTACGTAAGGAGTGGTAGAAAGAAGGCTCTATTACGTTTCAGTTTATGATGCAATACATTCAGACAATATTTTTTTTGGGTCGAAAGGAACTTTCATTGTTATTATTCATTTGTTATTTTCAAAGGAATAGACAAAAGTATATGTATGTATAGACACTTATAAGCTCTTCATAATTTTCTGCATTTAAATAAAAAAAACAACTAAGCTGAAAAATATCATTTTGCAAGCATTCTGCAACTATCAGAACAAAAATAATTTCAGAATTGAAATATTTACTTCAATATTGTACTTGTAAAAATGCAACAAAAAATTATTCTCCAGTGTAGTTATTAGTGTGATCACTATTTTTACACCACATACATATTTGTTGTTGGAGGAAAAATATATTTTACATTTCTTAATGGAAACTCCTTTCATCCTTTTTTGAACAGCAATGCGTTATTTTGAATCGTGTTATTTTTGAAAAAAAATTTAAAATTACTATCTTTATAAAAACGTTATTTAGGAGTTGCAAAGAATTTACGGATTAAAAAAAAATCCTTTTTGCTGAACTTATAAAAATTTGGATTCATATTAATTACGATTGATAAAATTCCACACAAGAGAAAACTTTATTTCCCTATAAAAGTTAAATTTTAATTTTTTAATCTACCAGGATGAGAGATATAAAAAAGTAAATATTAAACTTGTAATTTTTTTAACAATACTTGAGATCATGCAATTTCGCAAAGTATTAAAGCAAGTGCTCGCTCTGTAATTTGTGGGCAGATGCTATCTTAATTAAGAATAGATATGCTTGAAATCAGGAATGCTAGCACTCTCTGTAAAAGTTTTAATAAATTCATAGTGTTAGATAATAAATAAATAAGAGTCCGGATAATTTTCCAGCTACACTTTGAGAAAGTAATTACGAGATTAAAGCAATTATGTGCAATTTTATATGATATTTCATTGAAGACTTAGCTGCCAAATTTGTGTACTTTTGGTAAAAAAAAATTTTTAGTGGTAACTAAGTTTATGATTTACTGCATTATTTTTTATTCATTGAAACTTATTTTTCCACACTACTCTATACAAATGATTTAAATGCTCATATGGAACGGCACTTTGTCTCAGATCTTTCGTGGTGAGGCTTTTAAAACTTTGGCAACATTACCAAATATTCTGAAAGCTTTGCTTTTTAAAATGTTTACGTTAAAACATAAACTTAGATACCACCAGAATAAATTTTTACAAAAAGCGTAGAAAGGTAGCAGCCCTGCACTTGTCGGCTCTTTTAATAATAGCTAAAAACATATAACCTTAACTTATCACATAAATTTTCGAAACATAAATTATAATAATTTGCACTATAAATTATTATAATTTTTTTTTTTTGTGGCATATATACTAGTATTTGACTTCAGCTAGTTCGGGTGCAAGGATTCAGATCTGCTTTCAGAAAATTACAGTTTCTTATTTCCATATGATATTTTACGGTTTACTTTTTGCGTGAATTTACAGGTTCATAACGAACATATCTTGGTTTTTATACACTATAGCTATATTTGTCTGTTCTTTTGAAAATAACTTTTTTACATTAGTGTAACATATACATAGACATAAGTCTAACGTATTGCATCATAAACTGAAATATATTATTACCCTGTTCCTACTACGCCCTACGTAACAGAGATGTGGGGACATTTCGCAAGTCACTCTAGTGTTATTTAAAAATCCTGGTTCGAACTTTAATGCCGATTTGATATCAACAATGCGAAAATAACTTAACTCTTTTAAGAAATCTCTTGCAAGAATACGCAGGGCTGCCAACTTTCTACGCTTTTTGTAAAAATTTATTTGTTTATGTTTTAATGTATTATTTTTTATTCATTTCAACTTATTTTTCCGCACCACTACAAAAAAATGATTTAAAAGTTCATATGCAACGCTACTTTCACTATACATGACGCCACATGAGACTTTAGCAAATTTCCAAAATTCTGTAAGCTTTGGCTTTTGAAAGACTACCACTCTGCAAAATATTTTGCGAGAAACGTAGTTGTTTACTGGCCTATACATTGAACCTTACCTCTGAGTTTAAAAGTAATCCCTTTACCACTTTCTCTCTTTAACGCGTTCACGCCGGGAAAAGTGAAAATACTGGTACAGGAAAAGAGAAAATACTGGTAGAAGAACTATTTCAATATTAGATAATATTCGGAAGGAGTTAATCTATTCTCAACAATAACAATTCACTGTTAGGAAATTTATCACGACGAAGAAGCAATTCAATATAAAAATTGCATCCGTTAAAAACAATTGGTAGTTATGGATTTTTATTATTCCCGGAAAAAAACTAAAAAATGAAATTTATTCTTACCAGTTCTTACTCCGGTGCGCTGCCAAGATGAGACACTCTAGCGTGACCCACCGGTGGGTCACCCCGGCGTGAACGTGTTAAAGAACCTTTTGTATTATTCTATAGAAGACGCACGCTTTCACGGGCATAACTTTTTATAATTCCATATTTATGATATTAATTTCAATCATACGTACCATCATCATGGATTTCTGTTTCGTAATGGTATATTTGAGTTGCTAATTTTTAAATTTCTACAAAAAGGAAAGAAAAAAAAATATTTTACTACCATTTTTTAAAAGATAAATGTTTTATGATACGTTTTCACTATATTTGAATGTTGAATTCCTCAAATCACGCAATATGGCTACATATCAAAATCATCCACGTGGCGGAAAATGCCAAACCGAAAAGACTTCACGAGAACCAACGGTAAATGTGGAAAGCATGAGTCCAGGTGAACGAAAGTTATATGAAGAATGGATGGAAATGATAAGGATGACCAACGAAGAAATTGAAACAACAGCGAAAGAGCTCCAGGATTGCTCGCAACTCAAAACTCAACTTATGGAAACTCAAGATGCAGGCCAAAATTTAGAACAGAAAAGTGAAATGACAACCGATACAGAAAATACAGCTAAAAATAATGCAGAGCCTCCTNATATAGAACACACAAAAATAGTTTTATTTATTTACACAGAGATGCCAACTTGCTCCGGACAACGAATAAATATTTTCAAGGGGTAATTTATTAATTGTGATTCTTGGTTTAATAAATTCAATTCAGTAGATTTTTATCCACCACTATTTCTAAACAATTCGTAGGCTTATATCATTCACCACTTTTCGTGATATGCCATGCTAAACCTTTTAAAAAACTAGCAAAATCTGTCTAATTTTTGAAAATTTAGTTTGAAGTTAATTGCTGTTGGTCAGACGAGCAAGCCATCTAAAATTAGCGTGTCATTCAACGTGTTTAAAAGGCGCCTCCCTGGCCAAGCGTGAAAGTAGCGGGTAGTAATCCAGCAGTTACTCTGGATGTATCTTTGTGCTGTCCTTTTTTCCACAAATGTTTATGAGCCTGCAATGTGTGTAATTCCAATAACCCCACATCATTAAAAATGGTAAGAAAAAGTCATTTATAGTAAACTTTGTTCTAACAACATTTCTTCCTTGCGTAATAATTAGCAGTTATGTATTTTTGTTTGTTAACGAAAGATTGAGTGACGTTTTCAGAGTGGATATAGTCAGGATAAGAGGAAAGTTGTCCAAATTATTTTGTAATAGATTTTTCCTCCCAATGAGGTGACATTGGTTCTAATCCGAGCGATGGCTATTCGATACAAATTTAACACCCGGCTGACATCGACTAAAATGGTGACCTATAATATCCTCTGTGGTAGACGGATCATCGGCTAGAGCAGTGTTTCCCAAACTTATGACTTTTGTGTACCCTTTCTAAATTTTTCGTAATGCTGTGTACCACTAATAAAAAAATGAATGCATTTTTTACTATAAAAAAATTGCACATAAGTTCAAAATCACAACTGGATGTTGACTCCACTAATTATTAACTGTTAAGTCTACAAAAAATAGCCGTTAGAAAAATACGTAATTGTAAATTTTCATGGTTAACTTTGTTTTTAAATAAAATGTTTTGAAATTTTCGTTTGTTGCAAGATATATCACATAAGAACGCGTACCCCCGCTAAACTGTTCCCGTACCCCAGGGCTAGAGCACCACCTCCTACATCAGAAAGCCTCCACACAGTTTCTTATAAGTAGTCTGCGCGGACTATTTAAAAAATGAGCCAGTTGTGCCCTGGGATCTAAATTCTAGTTTAAAAGCAATTGGGAGAAATTTATGATATATATTTGAGAATTGAATCTGTAGTGGTTGACGAGTAAATAAGACAAACCAATTATATTCATAAATTAAAAAAATTTTTAGACATATATTTTTACCACTTTCTTCTTTTTATTAGATTTTCTATTAAATGGCTCTTTCGTTTAATGGTTTACCTTCATAGTGGTCTGATCGGATAACCTATAAAAAAAAACGTGCTAAAGCTTTTAGTTATAGGATGCGTTGGCTAGAGTCTTCTTGCAGTCAGGCTAACCGTGAGAAATTTTCATGCTTCTCCTCGCCATGTAACGTTAATGCGGGTCAGTCCTCAATAAAAGCAAATTTCCCCCACTTTATCCAGAAGTTCCCTTGTCCTCTGGATTGGGTTGAAAATTACAAGGCTACGGAGTTGAACATTGCTAGTCGTTTGTTCATATTTATGAAACAACCAATATGTACGTTACAGTGAATTACCGAAATCAAGATAATGTTGGCTTTGACCGGTGAATGTCAACAATCACATAGTCGCTATGGTGAACGTCCAAAATATTTGTTATATCCGATTTGATACTAATTTATTTGTTGATATAATTCTACTTATTCTATCGTTTTAATATCTGCTGAGGATAGATAAGGAGAAACATAAGTGTTCAGACTACCGGTTAAATGCATACTGGACACTTGATCTTAAAAAACATTGATGTAGGGCATACCGGGCAGTGGAACTTAACTAGACTAGTATATATTTCGGACATTTATCATAGAGTCTATATGATTGTCAACATTCACCGGTGGAAGTCAACAACCACCTATTTCGGTCATTCACAATAACATACATATATTTTATGCCGACATAACATATTATTATTTATTACACACTATATCAAATAATTATTTAACATATTATTTCTTATTACATATTTATAATTTCCGCTAGAAAAATTATTTTACCTGAGACAAAAGAGCAAAAGAACTATGCAATTTAATACGCCTTATAATAAGGCAACTATGCAATCTATACTCACTTATGCATTCGGAAGATGATATAGCCCAAACCGGCAATGATTATAATGAATCCAACACTTAGAAGTCCATAACCAATCTTCCATGGGGTGTCATTTGCATACCTGCCAACTTTTACGCATTTGGCGTAAAATTTTATTTTCATATTTAAAGTGGTAGTAAATATATACTGTTTTTTTTCTTTTATAAACATAATTTTAAAATGATTTTGATCACCACTATTCTCGAAAAAAAGTAGCATATAAATTGATATGTGTTACTACCATGGTTGTCAGCATAAGTTTTTCTAAATACAACTTATTTTTTTGCTTAAAATTTAAATTTTAATTCTATATAAATACCACTGAGAAAAATGATAATGGAAAGGATTAAAAGTTGGCAGGTATGCATTTGGTCCTGACTCAACTGCAATTGAAATTTTGTTAACATTATTCTATGACAGTCACAAAATCTTTTTTTTAAACGTTCCACGATCACTTTTAATGGAAGATTAAAGAGAAACAGTGTTACTGTGAATGACCGAAATTGGTGATTGTTGACTTCCACCGGTGAATGTTGACAATTACTGGGTAACAAAAAAGTATAGGGATCACTTTTATGGTTATCTACCACTAAAGTTTTAAAACTTTTTTATATATATAGCATACTGATCTAAAGCTCTATTAGACTTTCAATTACAATACTATTTCATAAAATCAAAATTTTACAAAAAGCTAATTGGTCAATTACAAGCATTTTTAGAACTTCAATGGAGCCACAGGGTTATACAAACCCATTTTAAAAAGAAAGGTATTGCGATTTCACTCAGCCATTTCAGTCGCATCAAGAATTCAAAACTCGGATTGATGCAAAATAAAAGCCAAAAAGAAGTGGATGGCCAAGCAAATTGAAGAAATCAGATTTGCAGAAGCTTGATAAGATGACATCAAAACCGGATCCACCAGCACAGTCAAGCATGGCTAAAGCTCTCAACGTGAGTCAGCAAGTTGTAAGCTATCAACTAAAACAAAAGTTGAAGAAAAAATGCCATAAAAAACCTAAATGTCATCATTTAAGTGAGAGATCGGTGCAGATTAGGAGGCAACGCTTATGGCCTCTCTACAAGCTTCTCTGTAAGGACAGATGGCGAAAGTTCATTACAACTGATGAAGCTTGGATCTATCTATCTGATACCAATGCTTAGCCGTGGGCAGAACAAGCGAGACTTGACACCATCAACCACGGTGCCTCATCCCAAAGACGTAATGGTTTGGATGGGCATATCCGCTCATGGGAACCTGGGGCCAAAATAAATTCTGAGTATTACGTACGGAAAATATTAAAGCCCTTTCTTAAGGATGATTACTGCAGATTGTACCCTAATGGTGATGCTGTGTTCCATCAGGACTCTGCCCCATCGCATGCATCTAAGGTCACCCAGAAATTCCTAACAGATCAGCAACTGCAATTCCTGAGACTAGAACAATGGATTCCAAACAGTCCTGATGCTGCACCATGCGACTATTTCCTATGGGGACATCTGAAAAACAAACTGAATAAGCGAAGAATTTCTACATTAAAAGGCCTTCAAAGAGCTATTAGAGAAGAGGTGAAAAAAATCCCCCAGGAAATAATTTTGCAGGCTTTAAAATCATGGCCGAAGCGTTGTAGACAAATCTATTATGCCAGAGGTTGACATATTGAGAAGCATCGCTGAATTTATGTAATAATGTTTGGAAATAAAAACATTCAAAAATGATCCCTATATTTTTTGCTACCCTGTACATAGTAGTTTCGGCAAATGCCCGAAATATATACTAGGTCAAGTTAAGTGCAATTGCCCAGTATACATTTGCATACTATACCATACACAGATGTTTTTTTAAGGTTCAATACCTGGTATACATTTTCCCGGTATTCTGAGCGCTGATGTTTCTTCTAATCTATCCTCAGCAGATATTAAAGTATCGAATATATATAATGAAAGCAACGACTAAATTAATATCAAATCAGATATGACATAAATATATTTCGGTCATTCACCAAAGTGACTATGTGATTGTTGGCATAGAGAAAACATGGAAAATAATAAAGATTTATGAAAGGAGAAAAAGAAAATTTATTAAAATAAAATATCTTTAAAAAATATTAAAACAAGAAGTAAAAAGGCGGAAAACAAATAATGAGAAGATATAATTTCTTTATCAACTCAAAACATTATATATGCAAAATAAAGTCCTTTCTGATATTGGATCAATATAGCCAAAGTGAAATATATTAATACAATAGAGAAAGGAGCACTAAAAAATGAAACAAAAATAGATTATATTAAGTCAAAAATATATCAAGCAAAAAATAGAAAATAAAATGTAAAATAAAGAACAAAATACAAAACGAAATCTATAAAGCGAGTACCGAATTAAAATGAACTTACTCCTTTATATATATATATATATANAATAGCTCTTAGTAGCTCTGTTATTCGTGGCAACGCATGTGGCTCAAGGATGTTACTAGCAACCGCTGGACCACCCTGTCACTGAGTATCAATTGTATGGGTGTTCGTGCTTCGAATGCGGTGGCACCCTATACCATCACACCAGCTGCAGAAACGGTGTGCTGCTACACAGAAGGACAGGATTGACCCCAACTGTTGCCTCCGTTTGGAATGTATTGCTCTGGATGGGATTGGACTGCATCCGAATGGAAACAGGTCATCATTAGTGATAAATTCAGACTTAATTTGGACAGTAATGACCAGCGTGTACGAGTGTGGAGGACCACCTATGAACGTTTCAATTCTGCCTACACTGTTTATTACTCTCATGTCTGAAAATGAATAAGAGGTCTTACTTTGTGTGTGAATTTTGAATTAGTTTTGAAGCGATTAAGTACTTTATATTTACGATGTTACAATGTAAAGAAAAAACTAATTGAAGTAAAATCATCTTCTTTCGTCGAAGCGTTAACTAATAACTAAATAAAGAAAAGCACCTGATTAAAGCTATTATTTTTAAATATTTTTGATATAATCCCGAAAGAGTTACAAATATTTGCATTTCTATTCTAATAAAAACAGATATAAAATTCCATATTCGGCTTTCCTTAGAAAAGAAGTGGATTATTTTATTTACATTCAGGGGGAGTACATCTGAACTAGTATCAAGAATTCCTCCCGTGGATTCTTCGACAGTCTATCTGCCCCTCTCTCTTCGCCTGAGTGAAGTGTGTGTAACGTCAGACAATATTAAAAAAAAGAACAATTTTTATTAGAAAATTTTATAAACGAAATCAAATTTTGAACTCTAGGCGATCGCTGTATATTTTGATTGGCTGAATTTTTCTTATATTAAAGTAGAATAAGAAAATGAATATTGTGCAAGTTTCAACCCTTAAAAAATTTTCCCTTTCGGAGAAAATTTCAGATGTCAAGGTCATTTCTTGAAAAGTGAATTATAAGTATATTTCAAGGAGTTTATATAAAGATAGCAACAACGCCCCGAAGCTTTGTTAATATTATTATTAATAATAACGAAGCTTACTAGAATTAATATACCGCTACCTATTTATGGGCATGCACTCTTTTCCATGCATACATAGCTACTTTTTAGAATTATGCTCAATCAAGGTTAGTGAAAAATTCAGTTTTTAGCGTTTTCTTGCACTGAAAATCTTAGTTAAACTCCAGCACCTCAAAAGTTTCTTTTTACTGAATATTAAAGTTCACTACTAAGTTAAGCCTTGTGACCCTGCCCTTTCCTGTGATTTAACTAGACATAGTAATCCAAACTTTCAAAAAATCTAACATCTAACTTTTCGCATTTAGCTTATCTCAAAACGACATTGTCGCTCAAAATAACTAACCATACCATCTTGCAGGTAAATGCATCTACTAACACGTGGTAAAGCAAAATCAATTGAATTTCGTCCCATTTTTAAGAGTTTTCAAGATCACTCAAAAATGTTTAAATTTTGTTTTCATTTGACAATCACGAAGTATTTTCCCACTTATATATTTCCTTTATGTTAAAATTTTATTGTTGCTTAATATCTTTAGATTTCTAGAGAGATTGCAATTTTTTGTTTACTCTCAAGTGTGGTTTAAAATCTTTTTTGCGGTTGCTTCTAACTTCATGTATTGGCTGAAGGCACCTTTCTTAAAATGAATCAGAATCTTACTGTAGTAAATTGTATTATGTAAATATACGAGCTTGAGAAAACGTGAAATATTTTTAATAAATACTCTGAGACCGAAACAGCCTGGTTGGTAGGGCATTGGACTCGCGTTCGATAAAACGGGAGTTCGAATCCAATCAGCCAAAGAATCCCCGTGCATTAAGTGGTGACTACGCTAGATCTGCCGGGGTCACGAATTTGCTTTTCATATTCCTTTAGTTTAAAAATTCATTTCATGTTTTTTTTTGTTTATTCCTTGTTCATCTCTACAAATGCTCAAAACAAATTGAGATAAAACAGTATTTTCGGAAAACATTCACTTCCAATTTAGATCCTAGAACATTATTGAGCCTGAAATGAAATCTCAAATTCCGAGACTAGGAGTAGGGTCCACAAGAAAAAGAGAACAAAAAATGGCGCCTACTTTTGTTAAAAGCTTGAATTGGAATTGTATCAAATTTTAGACTGTTTCCTTTTCTAAGCTTTACGCGTACGTGCAAACAACGTAAGTTGTTAACAATCTTTTAAAAATTCAGTGCTAGAAGTCATTAAACTTCTGCTCTTATATGTTACAAAGTTAATTAAAAAAAACTTAAGTTGTTAAAACTTAAAAAACTATTACAATCTATAACAAACGCACGGCTAAGAGTGTTCTGAAAGGTTCGGATAGAGAGTCCGTTAACCCCTTGGGGACGGGTGATTCAGAAAAGCATTCGTTCAAAATCAGAATCAAGTTGTAATTAAATAAAGAACGGTAACTTAAATGTAGTCGTTGCTAATTTGATAGACCTACTTTGCTTTCACTTTAATTACTGTTAGTTTAATCATATATATAATCATTGTTAATTCAAAGTATAACTAAATAGTTTTATTTTGAACAAAGTAATGGTGAATTAAATAAATCAAACAATTATAACTCCGCTCACAAATAAACTGCTAAAGAATTACTTTGATTACAAGTTTTATCTTTTTACCCTGACTGATACGGTTTTATGCTGGCACGTATTTGTGACAGTCGGCGCGAAAGGGTTAAGCATATCGGAAGCTAGTTGCAATACCAACCTTTTTGTGTCTTAAATTCTAATCAACCCGTTGTACAAACTAACACCGGTATCAGGTCCTGAAACAGGGACACACACAGCATGAACGCAGTCTCAAGAATTATGCACGCCAACAACCACGGGATCAATCTCTCGCAGCTCAATGAATGGTCAGGGGACGGGAAGCCTCATATTTGATCAAGCCTTACCCAAGTAAGTAAGCATTCTGCAAAAGTATGTTAATTTTCGTTTGCTATCAGAGATTTCAATCGATTCGTTATCAATATATCCAGAGATGGCAACTGCTCCGGACACGCCTAAATAATTAAAAAAAAAAAACGGTATATAACTACAAAGTAAATTTTGCAAGTACAATTTGACTGTTTTTGTTTGCTTTTTGAAAGGTATACCAAGGCGTAAGTACTGTGAAGTGAAGCCTACGAATTATTTAGAAATAGTGGTGGATAAAAATCTACTAAATTGAATTTATTAAACCAAGAAACACAGTTGGTAAACTACCACTTTAAAATATACATTTGCCGTATGGATCAACTTCGCATCTCTGTAAAATCGAATCATTTAAAGTCGTTAACAATACATACAAAATAACTCATCATCAATATACCTTACCATCCGCACATAATAAGTTGCGCAGACAGCTGTAGATATTTGTTTAGAACATGTCTCCATGGTGTGACACACGCCTAAATTTATAAATATTTATTGAATTTAATGGTGTTAAATACTGGTAGATATTCTAATATTGAAAAAATATTAGTCGCGTTTTGATATATTGGTGAATGTTCATTACGATCCTATTTTTAAGAGACTATTATCCATTAGATTTCATTGATGACAATGCAAGAGCAATACAATGGCATGTAGTGACGATATGGAACTCCCTATGATAGCCGGATACAGTTAAGATATTTCACATTATCCGTTTCGTTGCTAACGAGTAAATAAGAGAGAAGGGTCAAAATGTTCTGGAATTTCAAAAATATATAAAAGTTTTAAACTTGTGATCTACTATATACTTTTGAAAATCAAAGTTTATTCACATTGCTCGCCGTTTTAGATAAAATCATGATTACCGTATGCAAGTTGTTCACAATTTGGAAGAAGTAGACGTTACTGTTTAATGTATGTGAACCATTTTTGGATAATTCACCGTCTAGGAAGGTGATGTAAAATGAATATAAAATGAATATCAAAGAATATAAAATGTTCTTTGCTCTTTGGATCATTCCCTGTCACAAATATTGGGTATATTTTCCTCTTTACTCACTATTGGATCATCTATGAAAGCTTTCCATCCTCTGTCATTTGTGTTGGACTTCTTCCATGTCTTGCATAATGTTTTTAATTCATGTGTAACAGTCCTTCGCCTGTTTGAAAGAAAATTTTAATAGGAAGTAGAATTTTTTTTTTAAATTAGAGAAGAATTTCCTAAAAATGCTCTGAAATTTCATAAAATTTTAACAGTCTTAAACTTGTTAACTACATTACATTTTAGAAAATTTAATTTTTCATACGTTGCTCGTGGTTTGACTTAAGAAGGAAATCAAAAAGTCAAAGTAGCCTTAAACTTAATCAAAAAACGTAAGTAAAATGAAATTTAATTTAAAGTATATTAAATTTCAATTAAAATGTATAAAACTTTAAAATGCATGAAAATGTTGCAAATTTCATTAAAATATTAAAGGTTAAAAAAATTAGTAATCAAAATTCAATATTTTCTCAAGAAATTTCCTCGCGTAGAAGGAAACATTTGAAATTTCAGCACTAGCTCTGTGTTACTAAAGGTCGGTATTTAATTTAAATACCAATACAAAGACAATATTTAATTAAAATATTCATTTTTGAATTATCATTTTTTTTGAAAAGAATTTGTCATAAATAGAACTTCTTGAAGAGATACATATTTTGAGATAAACTAATGATTAAAACTTCAAAATTCGTGATGTACTAGTAGCCAAGTATATCCGCAGAAATTTTGTTCAGAGAAAGATTACAATTTTTTGTTTACTCTCAAGGGCTGTTTAAAATCTTTTTTGCGGTTGCTTCTAACTTCACGTATTGGCTGAAGGCGCCTTTCTTGAAATGAATCAGAATCTTACTGTAGCAAATTGTGTTATGTAAATATACGAGCTTGAGAAAATGTGAAATATGTTTAATAAATCACTCTGAGATCGGAACAGCTTGATTGGTAGGATATTGGACTCGCGTTCGATAAAACTGGAGTTCGAATCCTACCGACAAAAAAATACCCGTACATTGATGACTACTTTAAATCTGACTGGGACACAAATTCCTCCAAGTTCCAATAACAATTCAAAACTCTGGGGGAACTGATCCAAGAGTTCCCTTGTCTTCGGGATTGGGTTCAAAATTACTTGACTACGGAGTTTAACATTGGTAGTAGTAAATGCAGAATAGGGTATGCTGTTCAACGACGGTTCTAAAATAAAAGTAATCAATCTGTTGCGGTAATAATTTGTATGAGACATAGAGATAGCTTGTGAGGCAACAACTGCATAAATTTCAATGTAAGAAAAATACTGGATAAAGAAAGTATTACAATAAGATCAAATTTGAACCTTTTAGTGTTCTTTTATTTTAAAAATTCAGTTGATGATTCTTTATTAATACGATGTTCATCGCTACGAATGCGCAAAACAAATTGAGGAGTTGAAAAAAAGCATTTTTGGAATACATTTACTTCCAATTTATATCCTAAAACATTATTGGGCCTGAAATGAAATCTCGAATTCTGAGACTAGGAGTAGGGTGCACAAGAAAAAGAGAACGAAAAATGACGCCAACTTTTGTCAAAAGCGGAATTGTATCAAATTTTAGAGTATTTCCTTCTCTAAGCTTTACGTGTAAGTGCAAACAACGTGAGTTGATAACAATCTTTTAAAAATTCATTGCGAGGAGTCATTAAACTTCTGCTCTTAAATGTTAAAAAGTCAACAAAAAAAATTTCATAAGCTGTTAAAAATTAAAAAAGTATTACTATCATTAACAAATGCACGACTTAGAGTGTTCTGAAAGGTTCGGATAGAGAGTCCGTTAAGCCTATCGGAAGCTAGTTGCATTACCAACCTTTTTGTGTCTTAAATTCTCTTTAACCCGTTTTACAAACTAACACCGATATCAGGTCCTGCCGCAGTTCAATGAGCGGTCAGGGAACGGGAAGCCTCATTTTTGATCAAGCCTTACCCAAGTAAGTTTTCTGTAAAAGTATGTTAATTTTCGTTCGCTATAAGAGAATTCAATCATTTCGAATCGTTAATTTACATCAAAAAATCATATTCAATCGATTCGACTCGTTATCAATGAATCGAATCATCCATTTCAAGTCCTTAACTAACATCTAAATATTTCATCATTCTTTTTCTTGCCATCCGCACAGCACATAAAATGCCGCGCAGACAGCTTTAGTTTTGATTTATGAATCATCAACTACACCTAAGCCATATTTTAATTCTATATACTTTATAATTTAAAATATATATTGGTAAAGGTTTTAAAAAGTAAAATTAATGTATAGGAATACAATCAAAATTACATAATAGCGGGAAAATAATAAATTTTTTTTTGCTTTTTGAATATCTGTTGTTTAATGGTTAAAATTTTTTTGAATTAAGATTGTTTTTCCACTTATGATATCATATTTTTGAAACTTTATATGCTAGGAAAATTAACGCCTACTTTCTTCTGCATGCTTTATTTACACGAAAATATAACATTACACTGACTTATAACTTATCTAGAACAGAATAAACTTATTTATAAATTATCTAGATTGACTTCCTCACAGAAAATAGGCGTTTCTTTAAAAACAGCTGTTCAAAGATTTAAAGTGGAAGGAAAGAATTTTTTTTAACCATAAAATTTTATTTTTTATATATTTAATTTTTTATTTATAGCCTTATAAGATCCGTACATTTAAAAGTTGAACCTTCGTCCATACTTCAAAAATTTGATTAATCCTCCACTAAAATAAAAAGAAAACTGTTTGATTAGAATCTTCAATTAAAAATTCTGTGCTCAATTATTCTTTATTTACTTCTAGTAAGTACGCTTACAAATACAAATTTCTTCGATTTGAGGTATGCTACAGGACGTGACAAACTATACTTTAACGCTTAACTTACATGGGTCGTTGTACCTAGTGATAGTGATATGGTTGTTCGTTTAACAATCGTTTTAACAAGAAATGGGATGTCCGGCACGTC
>NC_092212.1:17654312-17663990 GCF_043381705.1 Parasteatoda tepidariorum
GACAATTTAGTGCATCCTAGAAAACACCTTCCATTTGATAAGTTATGTCATTATCTTATCTCTATGAGTTATGTCAGATAACATAAAGCAGTGAGGGTAGGTACTGAACCAACGCTTCCCATAACTGAAGGCCACTTCACACGGTTTTTTATACGTACTCACTATAAAGGTAAACCAGTTTACGAAAGAGCCATTTCATGGAATATCAAGTGAAAATAAGAAAATTAAGGCAAATATACGTCTAATTTTTCTTTTCAAATTTGTGGATTTAATTGATTTTTCTTATTTACTTCTCAACCGTGAAAGATTCAATTATTAAATGTATGTGATAACTTTTTCTCAATTACTTTTAAAATGGAATTTTGTTTCAGGTGCACCGTGTATAAAAAAAAGCGTGTGGTGGCTCTCTGATGTAGAAGGTGATGACTGAACCAGGGGTGAAAGCGAGATGGAAAAGAGGAAAGACTGGTAGTAAAACTATTTCAGTTATTGCTAGTTTTCGGGAGGAGCTTACTTATTCTTTTTTTAAACGATTTAACAATTTCTACTAAATCTTGGAAACGAAGCAGTTTTTTATGTATGTTGAAATTATAAATGAAATATTGATAGTTACATATATTTTATTTTTCTTGAAAAAAATACTAGAATGAAATGTCTTTCGTACCAGTTTGTACTCTTTTCCGTCTTGCTATATAAGGGCTTTCAGCTATGGACTGAACTGAGTAAGCTGAACGACTTCACGCCCATTGCTGTTACTCCATAAAATAGGCGTTACTTTTCATCGTATTCTTGATAGATATTAACGTCTCGTTTAGTACTTTTCTGTTTTACTTATCAGAAGTTAATCGATGCAACTTATTAAAAGAAATTAAACTCAATTATTTCTATTATTGGCGTAAACTAATATTTAAAAAAGTGTTAGTTTACACCGTATTCTATTAACTATCACGTTACAGCCAGCATTTCCTCTTAATAGGGGNAGTCATGGCTGAAAGCCCTTATATAGCAAGACGGAAAAGATGAAAAACTGGTACGCTACATATTTTATTATAGCATTATTTACGAGAAAAATAAAATATATGTAAGTACCAAGATTTCTTTAGGATTTGAGCATATATATATAAATCTGCTTCGCCTCGAAGTTAAAATAGATATTGTTAAAGAGCTTAATAAATGATAAGTTAACTTAACTCCTCCCATAAACTAGCAATAACTGAAATGGTTTTACTACCAGCCTTTTCTCTTTTCCGTCTCGCTTTCATCCCTGCTCAGAGTCAGAGCAGCGAAAACCATCGAATGTAAATTCACACCCAGGGTATTTAACTTCATTAAAATTAAAATCCCCGAGTTTATGTTATGTTATTACAAGTCGGTAGTAAACTAAGAAGTTGAAACTGAATTGATATTAATAGAATTATATGTTAAATTTTAAAAAATATATTGGTAACAGTTTCGAAAATGAATTAGGAAATTGGAGTAGGATTAAAAATGCCGGTAACGGGAAGAAAATTTCATTTTACAGTAAATTTTTTTTCTTTCACTTTGTATGTCTGTTGTTCAATGCCTAAAAGTTTCTTCGATTGAACATTTTTTTTCACTTTCCACTTTTTATGAGCTCATATTCTTTATATGCTAGGAAAATTAACGCCTACTTTCGACTGGATGGTTTATTTACAGGAAAATATAATCCTACACTCCTGAACTGATTTAATAATGAAGTAATTTATTCATAAAATCATCATGATCGACCCCTTCATCGAAAAATGGCGTTTCTTTAAAAACAGTAGTTCAAAGATTAAAATAGGAAGCAAAGCCTTTTAAACCTAAAATTTAAATTTTTCTAAAATAGCCTTATAAGTCGAAAGACACAAAAATTCTAACCTCAAAATATTTTGAAGCACTTTCCTGCCATATATCTAAGAATAAGAATGTGATTAAAAGCAGTTTCATCGTACGACGACACTTTTAAAAAATTAATAAATAAGTTTTATACTTTTCTAAATCTTTTCGAAAAAATTTTAAACATAAAACTTTTAAAGAGAGAAAGAAAAAAATGCCATTATGAAGCTATGGTGTTAATTTCATTAAATACTAATTGCATTGCATATATGGTGTTAATTTCATTTCTCTCAATCCTCCTCAGAACCTTGTCACGCTTGCAATTGTTTTCCAGACATTGGTTCGCACTTATAACAGACCGCATAATTGAAAGCATAGCTGAATTGCTGCTAGAGGTGATCTTACTCCACATTGAAGGTAGTTTTTCTATTTCAAATTGAAGCATATTACTTATTCATTTATACATATGCTAATTTCTGTTACACCATAATGGTCTTGTTATTTTTTTTGTTATTTTATGCATTACTATGTGCACTATAATATGTACCAATTTGTATGCCTAGCTTTTTGAGTTAAGGTAATTTCCATTTCTATAATGTTGTGCTTTCTTTCAGAATCATGAATACATCTAAGCAATGTGTTTCAAAGGGGGGAATGATGAATATAGATAAAAGTGTCAATAAAACAAAAAAAGAAAGAAAAGTGGGTCATCATTAATAAACAGAAGTAAAGCCCCATTAACATGACCGACTTAACACGACTCCATTAACATGACATGACCGACTATAAAACCTTTCAGAATTTTGTACCTATTCATTTATATTGTTTTTATTAATGGCCAAATGTGACTGTAAAAACACACTCATCTAACTTTTTAATCCCCACGGAAAGCTTGCTATACTCGAACTGTTTAATAATATTCATACCCAGGGTAAGTAACTTCACTGAAGTTAACCTCCCCCGAGTTTTAGTTTTTCTATTCAGATTTAGATAAATTTTTTTTTATAATTATAATTCTATATACTTTAAAATTTAAAACATATATTGGTATACTTTTTAAAAATTAAAAAATTAATGTCTTGGAGTACAATCAAACCTGCCCGATAGCGGGAAAATAATTTTTTTTCTGTTTTTTTGAATAATTTGTTTTCTTGTTGTTTAATGGCTAAAATTTTCTTTAATTAAGATTGTTTTTCCTCTTATGCTGTCATATTTTTAAAATTTTATATGCTAGGAAAATTAACGCCTACTTTCTTCTGCATGTTTATTCACACGAAAATATAACATTACGCTGATGAACTTATTTTAATTCAGAATAAACTTATTTATAAATCATGTAGATTGACTTCTTCATAGAAAATAGGCGTTTCTTTAAAAACAGTAGTTCAAAGATTAAAAGTGGAAGGAAAGAATTTTTTTTAAACCTAAAATTTTATTTTTTATATTATAGCCTTATAAGTTCCGTGCATCCAAAAGTAAAACTACTTCCATACTTCAAAAATTTAATTTATCCTCCACTAAAATAAAAGGAAAACTGTTTGATTAGAATTTTCAATTAAAAATCCTGTGCTCAATTATACTTTATTTACTTCTAGTAAGTACGCTTACAAATACAAATTTATTCGATTTGAGGTATGCTACAGGACGTCACAAACTATAATTTAACGCTAAACTTACCTAGTTAAGCGTTGAAATATAGTTTGGGTCGTTGTACCTAGTATTAGTTGGGGCGTTGAACCTAGTGATATGGCTGTTCGTTTAACAATCGTTTTAGCAAGGAATGAAAAATCATACACATCTAGTATTCAATTAAATATTCCGAACTCATTTGCAAGAGAAAGCACGCACGCTCACTGATTGATGGTTTTGCTACTGGTAGGATTGTCCTTACTTTGATTTAATAACAATTTTTAATAAAATTCTTCTTGCCGAAAGACACAAAAATTCTAACTTCAAAATATTTTAAAGCACTTTCCCGGCAAATGTCTAAAAATAAGATTGTGATTGAAAGCAGTTTCATTACACGACGACTAAGAGCAAACACTTAAAAAAAAAAAAAAAACATCATAGTTTTCTAAATATTTTCGAAAAAGTTCCAAACATAAAACTTTAAAAGAAAGAAAGAAAAAAGTGTCATTTTGAAGCTGGGGAGTTAATTTTGCTGTATGAAATGCCTAACATTATTTCATAAGTAACATATTGCTTTCCGAACAGTTGCAATACCGATGTTTTATTTTATGCTACAAGCTGTTCTTATTTCCCATCAAATTATAAATTCCAATAAAAATAAAAATATTGTTATTGCAGAGTATTTCAAAACTGGCAATTGCAACGTGCATACATCTATTTTATGATTTTCTACTCAATCTTTTCTCTAAATTTCTTCTTTTAATTCATGATTACTACTGCAAGACTAAGACCTTTAGCAAAAACAGGGAGTACAACGTGGCTTCTGAAGTCTATCAAGAAATACATTACAAAAGTGGAAATACCTCGATAATGGGTAATGTCGATTTTGAACTTGTTCATTCACAAGATAAATATGATAGTGCCTTAGAAATATTTCAGAAGGCGACAAACGATCGTGATTGAATCACATGATGGAGAGTAAGGATTAATTGGATTGGATATAAAGTAGAAAAAAAGATACTCTCCATTTTTTCCGTTTTTCATTAATTTTGCGCATTTTTCTTATGGATGTATTCTTTGTGATGTCTTTCTCTGAATTGTTCCATCTGTATTTTCTACTTGACAATGACTTATAAGCCTATATATTGAGCACACAAGTCAGCAAATGTATGTAATTTCAATAAATCAATAAATCAAGTGAGTACCATGACTATGCTCTGGCTTTTCTTCATCAATCGTGCTAATCTTTCGCCTTTTACTAAAGATTACCGTGAAGAGGAGCATCCTAATGAGCTTAAGCTAATTTTTGGAATCCCACTAAGAGGGATTAAACAATAAAGAAAAGATTTGTAGCGTAAGTTCTGACAACTACTAAATCTATCACTCGGTCATCCCCTCAGAAATTGGAGTCCGACTGAACGAGTTGTAGAATGATTGAGTTGAGTTTTATGTGAAAAAGTTGAGAATTTCCACATTCCATTCTGCGAAAAAGACATAAATTATTACTTTACTCTTATTATTTATTTCTATAATATTCACTAAAAAGTTATTAAAATTTTAAGCAATTTTTTTTTAAATACTAAGATTTAAAAAGAGAAATTCCGTTTTCGCCTGTTTCGTAAAGAGAAAGTCCAAGATCGATATAAAAGCCATGGCAACGAAAAAAGCCAAAATATAAATTCAGTTAAGTTTTGGTGCTTTTAGCACTTTGGTGATAATTCGTTTTTGAAGTTTTTTTTTTCTTCCTTCTTATCCTTTTTTCGTTCTTAACTCTAGGCCATGCGTCTATAATACACTAGTAGAGTTCAATTATTACTCATAGATTCTTAATCACACATCTATGCATGCCTAACAAATTGTAATTGCCTAACAACTGTTGATAAATTGTAATTTACTGAAATAAATATGAATAATAATTGCATAAAGCAGTTAAATTTTTTATATCTAATGGAAAAATGAAAACAAAGCGTTTTTTTTCCCTTTCCGAACAACAAAATTTAAAAAAAAGTGCTCAGTGGTGCCATCTGTTGGTTCTTATAACAGATCCTTATGTACTAAATTAATGCTACCAGACAAGGATAAAATAAATGCAAAATTATGGAAATATCCAAATTTCTCATTATAACAACAAAATTAAATAAATTCTTGTTTTCATACCAAGCATTCTTTTCTTTTGTAAAGGAAAAAATTTTTTCATAATATGTAGAAAAGCTATGATGAATTTCATCAATAAGGTGATATTTTTTGGTTGACAACATTAGTAAAATTTTACTTGCGATTACGTTTGCATTTTACTGTACGTTTAATAAAGAAATCAGTATTCTATAATATAAAGTGGTAAATTAATGTCATCATTCATAGTTTTTAAATGCCAATAACTCAACTACAAAAGTTTTGTGATTAGATTTTCGCTGTAATATCATTATGAAAATATTTGTAACGCGAAGAATTATGAGTTTTTATTTAATATTTTATCTGACATAAAAGCTTTTTTTATTTTTTATTTTAACATTTTACAAGAATAAAATAAGGACCCATATTGGCTATTAAAAGTCATACTACTATATTGCGTACTACGATATACATTGTTTATAGAATTACGTCTGATTCATTGTATACGATATTATATATGTCATCACTTGCCATAAAAATGATTACTCAGTACAACGATTATTTTAATTAATTACATTAAAAACTGATGATATAGATTAATTTTACTGAAAACTAATAATATTGATTAATTTTGCAACAAAAATATTATATCGATTAAATTAACTAAAAACTAATATCAATTATTAAGTAAAACATTTAATCGATTAATGTTTTTACAAAGTTTTGATAAATTAAAACGATTAATCGATGTAAGATATCGATTAATTATATATCGAAATAATGACAGTCACTGCTATTTGTCACTGTTACTTTTGGATCCCAGTAGCAGTTTTACCCATCTCTAATCTAAATTATACCATCCGCACATATAAATTTGTGCAGACAGCTTTGGTTTTGTGCGTAATTGCAACGATCGATGCTTTCGCATTGCAATTTTTAAATATTTATAGAATTTAATATTATTAAATACTGGTAGATATTGTAATAGTGTAATAATATAGTCGCGTTTTGATACATTGGTGAAAATTGATTACGATCCTATTTTTAAGAGACTATTATCCATTAGCTTTCATTGATGACAATGCAGGGACAACACAATGGCATGTAGTGACGATATAGAACGCCCTATGATAGCCAGATACAGTTAAGATATATCAGATTTACCGTTTCGTTGTTAACGTGTAAATAAGAGAGAATGCTCAAAATGTTCTGGAGTTTCAAAAGTATTTAAAAGTTTTAATCTTGCGAACTACATTATACTTTTGAAAATCAAAGTTTTTTCTCATTGCTAGCCGTTTTAGATAAAATCATCATTACCGTATGTTAGTTGTTCATAATTTGGAAGAAGTAGGCGTTACTGTTTAATGTCTGTGAACCATTTTTGGTTAATAAAATGTTCTTTGCTCTTTGGATCATTCACTGTCACAAATATTGGGTATATTTTCCTCTTTACTCACTAATTGGATCATCTATGAAAGCTTTCCATCTTCTGTCATTTGTGTTTGACTTCTTCCATGTCTTGCAGATTGCTTTCAATTCATGTGAAACAGTCCTTCGCCTGTTTGAAAGAAAATCTTAATATAAAGTAGAATTATTTTTTTAAATAAGAGAGGATTTTCTCTCCAAGTGCTATGAAATTTCATAAAATTTTAATTGTCTTAATCTCGTCAACTACATTACATTTTTGAAAATTTAATTTTTCTTACGTAGCTCGCGGTTTGACTTAAGAAGGAAATTAAAAATTCAAAGTAGCCTTAAACTTCGTCAAAAAACGTAAGAAAAATGAAATTTAATATAAAATCTATTAAATTTCAATTAAAATGTATAAAACTTTGAAATACATGGAAATGTTGCAAACTTCATTAAAATATTACAGGTTTAAAAGATTCAGTAATCAAAATTCAATATTTTCTCAAGAAATTTCATTGCTTAGAAGGAAACATTTGAAATTTCAGCACTAGTCCTGTTTTACTTAAGGTCGGAATTTAATTTAAATACTAATACCAAGACAATATTTAATTAAATATTTATTTTTGATTTACCATTTGTTTGAAAAAGAATTTGTCATAAAGAGAATTGCTTGAAGGGATACAAATTTTGTGACAAATTAATGATTAAAACTCCAAAATTCATGATGTACTAGTTGCCAAGTATATCCGCAAATTTTTTTTCAGAGAACGATTGCAATTCTTTGTTTACTCTCAAGGGCTGTTTAAAATCCTTTTTGCTGTTGCTTCAAACTTCACGTATTGGCTGAATGCGCCTTTCTTAAAATGAATCAGAATCGTGCTGTAGCAAATTGTATTATGTGAATATACGAGCTTGAGAAAATGAGAAATAATTTTTTTAAATCCCTCTGAGACCGGAACAGCCTGATTGGTAGGGCATTAATCTCGCGTTCGATAAAACGGGAGTTCAAATCCAACCTCCAAAGAATCCCCGTGCATTAAGTGGTGACCACTTTAAATTTCTCGGGGTCACATTTTCCTCCAAGTTTCAATAACAATTCAATAACTAAGGGGTTACTGATCCAGCAGGAGTTCCCTTGTCTTCCGGGAGGGGTTCAAAATTACTTGACTACGGAGTAACTTTGGTAGTCTAAAATTCAGAATTGGGTATGTATGCAGTTCAACGACAGTTCTAAATTAAAATAAATCAATCTGTTGCTGTAATAATTTGTATGAGACATAGAGATAGCTTGTGAGACAACAACTGCATGCTTATCAATATAAGAAAAATACTGGATAAAGAAAATATTACAATAATATCAAATTTGAAGCGTTTTATATTCTTTTATTTTAAAAATTCAATTGGTGTTTTTTTATTAATTCGATGCTCATGACTACAAATGCGCAAAATAAATTGTGAGAAAGAAAGTATTTTTGGAAAACATTTACTTTCAATTTCATAGCTGCCAACTCTTCCGGTTTTCCCGGAAGATTTTATTTTCATATTAAAAGTGCTAGAGAAATTAATGTTATTTCACTTAACTTTTTGAATTATAATAATAATTTTAAATAAGTTTGACCACCACTACATATAAATAATTACAACAAATATATAAAAGCATATTATTCCTTCAGACCGCGAACTTCATCCTGATTAAAATATAAATATATTTTTTAGGAAGATAGTTTTTCTGCAATTTCTACCACTTGGAAAATTCATTCTCGAAAAGAGAGAATGTTGGCAGGTATGCAATTTATATCCTAGAACTTTATTGTGCCTGAAATACAATCTCAAATTCCGAGACTAGGGGTATGGTCCGCAAGAAAAAGAAGACGAAAAATGACGCCTACTGTTGTTAAAGCCTAAATTGGAATTGTATAAAATTTTAGACTATTTCCTTCTCTAAGCTTCACTGTAAACAGCGTAATTTGTTAATAATCCTTCAAAAATTCAGTGCAAGAAGCCGTTAAACTTCTGCTCTTAAATATTGCAAAGTAAAAATAAAAAAAAATTATAAGTTGTTAAAACTTAAAAACTATTACAATCACTAACGAACGCAGGTCTAAGAGTTTGTTATGAAACGTACAGATAGGGAGCATATCGGAAGCTAGCTGCATAATCAACCTTTTTGTGTCTTAAACTCTTTTCAACCTGTTCTACGAAGCAACACCGGTATCAGGTCCTGTGTCTTTATTATCGGTATCAGGTGCTGTGTCTACAACAATAACACTCCTTAAAATTTCTTTACTGACATTAGACATAATGCCTCAATGTTGCTTCTTCAATAATTGTATATTTTTTTAATTACAGATAGAGTTCTTATAAAATTTCTATGTTTTAACTTTCTTTTGAAGGGGAAAATCCAGCGTCTCAAAAAAGGAATAGGAAAGTTTTCATGTATCGTGCTTGTATTTTTTTTTTCTCGGCGAATGTTTTTAGGTCGGACATACTTTAAAAGGCGTGTTGAAAAGTTGAGTATTGCTCATGTTCAATGTGTTTAAGAAAATAGAGACACGACGAGATGATGTATGTTTGAAATGGAGATAGCTTAAACTGCGTGTTAAGAAAAATGGGCGTAACTGAAAAGTAATCCTGGAAACTGCGGAAACTAATAATTGGTGTATCGGAGTACCTGGCCGAAAAGGCCAC
>NC_092212.1:17666954-17740326 GCF_043381705.1 Parasteatoda tepidariorum
AAAAAAAAAAAAAAAACATCATAGTTTTCTAAATATTTTCGAAAAAGTTCCAAACATAAAACTTTAAAAGAAAGAAAGAAAAAAGTGCCATTTTGAAGCTGGGGAGTTAATTTTGCTGTATGAAATGCCTAACATTATTTCATAAGTAACATATTGCTTCCTGAACAGTTGTAATACCGATGTTTTATTTTATGTTTCAAGCTGCTTTTCCTTTCCATCAAATTATGAATTACAAAAAAATAAATAAAAATATTGTTATTGCAGACTGTTTCAAAACTGGCAATTGCAACGTACATACATCTATTTCATGATTTTCTACTCAATCTTTTCTCTAAATTTCGTCTTTTAATTCATGATTATCACTTAACTACTGCAAGACTAAGACCTTTAGTAAAACCCGGGAGTACAACGTGGCTTCTGAAGCCTATCAAGGGGTCTATGAAGTCTATCTATATACATTACAAAAGTGAAAATACTTCGATAATGGGTAATGCCGAAGAACTTGCTTCCTCGTGCTGTTGCAATGCAAGTCAGTGTAGATCAGACCACAACGAGTTCCTTCAGCCTAGCTCCATATCTGCACACGCTTGCCTCATTCTACAAGTCAATATAGGGGTGTTTATATTTTGTAATATTGGTTACAGAAGGGAAAAATTTAGACGTATCAATATAGGTCCCTCGGTGCATGTCCTTATGGGACCCGTATAAGCCAATTTCAAGCCCAGCTGCAGCTAATGTAAAATTGTTACCAGGGCTAATTCGCGTGAAGAGATTTTAAATTTAACACTAATTTCGTTAAGAAAAATGCAGATGTTTTTCAAATATATTTTTAGTTTAGTTAATTTTTTTGGCAGAATGTTAAATTTTATTGAGATTTATGCACTAAACACTTGTCTACTACTTTGAAAATAACACTTGAGTGAGGCAGAAAATATATGACTTTAAAATAATGCATCATAAATTTAAATATATTATTGTCTTCTTCCTGCCTCACCCTATGTACCAAAGAAGTGGGGACGCTTAGTCTTCATTCGTATGAATTTTAAAATATCCTGGTTTGGAATTGAATGAGATAAATATAGCTTATACAGAAATATCGGTTTCAGATTTGAAATCAAACAATATGAAAATATATAAAATTCGTTAAGAAAAATCACATGCAACAGGAAAAAAATTATCCCCTTTTAACGACTCCCTCTGTTCCAAATTAATTGATACATTTCAATGCTTTTGTACTGATTATTGATGCTGATTAACCTCTATCCCATATTAGTTTATGCATTTGAATGCTTTTGCACTGCTTAGTGGTGCTGATGGATTCATGATTTTGTTTCAACAGTTATTAGAGATTTCAGGGTGCTATGCTATCAATCAACATCTTCTTAACAAGCATTTACTCCTTTAATCAGAACAAAACTAGTTTAAACTATTTCAGGTGTTCTGGCTCTTAAGCTGTCTGTTTTTATCATTGTTTATTTTTCCACCAGTACTATTTATATATCCGTCGTTAAATAGCCGGCCCAATTTTGGGTTTTCAACTACTAATGTTCAACTCCGCAGCCTTGTAATTTTGAACCAATTCAGAAGACAAATAAACTGCTGGTTCAGTACCCTCAGATGTATGATTCGTTATGGGAACATGAAGGACTTTATGAGTCGACTGATTTAGCGTGTATCAGCCACCATTTACTACACGGAAGGTCTTCGGCCGGCGGGAATCGAATCCACTAACTCTTGGATATGGGCCCAGTGCCCTACCAACCAGGCTATCCCGGCCCAGCAATGGCATTAAGCAATCTTTTAGCCAATGGGTCATGAACTCATTGTTGTAGGCGCTTTTGAGAGTTTGAGTAACGCAATTAACGTCAACCCTTTCGCCAACTCATTTTAGTTCGTGTTTGTCTTCAGTTGTGAATCATTTCATTTTGATTTCTATTAATTTCGTTTTTTTTTTTTTTTTTTTTTTTTTTTTTTTTTTTTTTTTTTTTTGGTAATTATATACTTTTATGGAGAAGTTTCGTTTTATCGGAACCTTATGATTGTAGTCATATCAAACTCGTGATAGAAAATGTTTTGTTATCTGTTAATTATTAAATAAGCTGTTATTTATTCATAACTTTTTCGTTGTTCGTCATAATGGGCATTCCATCATTGTTGAAATATTAAAATTGGCATCGTGCATATTGGTTCGTCGAGCTGGAATTGACTCGAGTGACATTCCTCCAGAAGAGGCCTGGTACCTTAGAATTTTTTGAATCCCTTAACCCAAAAGTGGCCCCTCCTGTTTACTGATCTAGCTACCCACAGCCTTGGCGGGCTCCGAAGAACCAGCAGGAAAAGAAGTTTTTATTGAAAAAATCTTTTTTTTTTTTTTTACATGGAGACTTTTACTCAAATAACGTTGACATTTTGTTGATAATTTTGACATTTTGTAGATATGTTATTTTACATAGCATTTTGGTATGACAGTACAATTTTTGTTTTTTTTTTAATATCGATGGTATATAACTTGAAATACTAATTTTGACAAATATTAGTTAGAAGCAAGGCCACTTGTTTGTTTTTGTTTTTTTTTGTTTTTTTTTTAAGTTTTAAGTAATTTTAGTTTATAATTTTATTAAATTGAAGAATTTATTTAATTTTTTTTTTAGCATTACTTTTTGAAGAGGTTTTTTTTTTTTTTAAGAATTTGATTAGATGGTCATTTTCTGCAAGGAAATTCATGACCTCATGAAGTTTTTTATTCAGAATTTTGTTATTTATGAATGAACTTCACCATTCTATTATGAAGTTGGGATTTGGCTTTAATGTGTGCCAAAAGATTGTAAGGGGCAGTCTAGTAGATAATGATCAGGATCTCCTATTTTGCCACTTGTGCAGGAATCTGTGTTTGTAATTTTTAAATAATAGAAATATTTTGGAAATGGGCCATGACCTGCCAGGAACCATATTTCCTGTTTCGTTAATATTTTTTCCTTGAGGGAATTTATGTTTTTATACTGATTAAAGAGTCTTCTTCCCGTATTTGAATTAGTCCATAATTCTTGCCATTTTTTGTTAATAATTTTCGTGAGTTCTGTTTTCAAGAAAGATTTTGGATATGGGTGGAGATAAATTGGTTGTTCTGAATTTGTTGCTTCTTTTGCTGATTTGTCTGCCAGATCATTACCCTTAAAATCATTGTGTGCTTTTATCCATTTTAGTTTTGTGTTTGAGGTTTGTAGGAGAATTTTAATGTTGTTGATTGTGTAGTTTTTATGGTTGGGATTAAGGATAGATTGAAGAGCAGATTTACTGTCTGACCAGATGTTTATTTTGTTTGATTGTTAGTTTGATTCTTTTATGAATTTCAAACATTCAAAGATTGCTAATAGTTCTGCCTGGAAGATTGAATTATTATCATTGAGTTTATATTTTTTTCCTATCATATTGCTTGCGAAGGCGAAGCCTGTTCCTGAGGGTTGTTTGGAGCCATCAGTAAAGAAGTTGTTATTAAGGATTTGGTGTTTCAAAGAGGTTTGAAATGTTTCTTCTGTTAGAATTTTTTGATTTATTGTTTCTGCTGGATGAAATTGTTGTTTGTAGAAATAAGTTTCATATTTACTGGCTTGGAGGTTTTTATCAAAAAGGGTTGAGTCTGTATTTAGTTGGATGATGTTTATTTTTTTAGCGATTGCTTGTATTTCAAGATGCATAGGAGGGAGCTGTGTTATTAAGAGGAGGGCGGAAGTGGGTGTAGAATGATAGGCTCTGGAAATTGATAGAAGAAATTTTCTTTGTATTGTTGTGAGCACTCTTTCTAGGCGAGGTGAGATGTTTTGGGCCCAAAGATTTGCTCCATGAGAGATTGTCGGGATTACTATTGTTTTGTAAAGATGCTTTCTGGCTTTGTTGTTAATTCCCCAATTAATGGAGGCTATTTTTCTGAACGAATTTTGAAGTTTTGTTGATTTTTCTTTAAGAATTTTTGAATGTGAACCCCAGTTTAATCCCCGGTCAATGTTTACTCCGAGGTATTTGAAGAAATTTGATCCTTTGAGAGATTGATTAAATATTTTTAGGATTGGTCTTCTTTTTGAGAAATTAAAATAAGTGAAGGAGGATTTATTGATAGAAAGTTTGAGGAATCTTGATGTGAGCCATTTTTCTATTTGGGATAAGATTTCATTGCTTTTGAGTTCAAGTTCTTTTCTCGTATGACCTCCTGTAATTATAAGGAGATCATCGGCAAAAGCAATAAGATTGTTTGAATAAGAAGAGTTTTTTAAAAGATCATTGAAAAATAGATTCCATTGTAATGGGCCTGAACAAGATCCTTGTGGACAACCTTTGTAGAGGTTTATTGATACAAAGCCCTCTGGGGTTAGAAGAGAAATTTTTTTGTTGTTGTTAATTGAAATGAGAATTTTTGCTATATTTATTGGAATGTTAGATTTCGTTAATTCTTGGTGAACTAGATGATATTGAGTGTTGTCGAAGGCTCCGGCAATGTCTAGAGAGATGGCTGCTGTATGTTTAAATTGTTGTTTTTGTGAGATTAGAACGTTGTTGAAATGTTGTAATGCTGAATTAACAGATTTTCCTTTCCTAAAGCCAAATTGATTTGATTTAGTTGCCCTCACCTATGAAGCATCTTCTTATATAGTGGGATTATTTACAACTGAAAAAGAAATAACTACCTATTTTCTCTTCATAAATATCATCAAAAACAACATGTAATTATCCAAGGCATCTCTGGTGAGTCTTTTCCGGGCCCTGGGAGCCCTTTATTTCATGTTTTAATTTTTTAAATTGGACGTTCCATTGATTAAGGCCTAACGTATAGGATCGCCATTTTAACATGTCTTGTAATGCAAATTTTTTTCATCGCTAACTTTCAGTACCTAAATATTCCTCAATTTAATTCTAAATTCATATCTGCCTGCTCATTTCAATGATACATACGATTATCCTTAGCTCAATATACTTTTCTTTATTTTTCGGCGATCCTAAATTAATTTTTCAATAACTTTAATTTTACATGTCATTTTAAGGTATAGGCCATCGCTATGTTAAACTTTTATTATTTTGTACTCTGACTTTGAGAAGTATTTAAATATTCTTAAATGTTATTGTATGTTCTAAATTTTTTATATGTTGTGCCCCAACTTGTGCTTTATGCTGAGATACTAATTTCAAAATATATAACCCACCACTTATTTTTATAATCATTTTCTATTAAACCTTTCTATTCACATTTTCGCCGTTCTTTTTCCAAGCAAAATATCAACAATATATTGTAAACAAACTAAAGTAAAGATTACAATAACAGTTAAGTTCTTATCATCACGCCACATCCAACTTTCAAAAAATAATTTTCATTATAATTGACATTATGCAACAACTTTCCAATTAGTTTTTCTTTCTTTAAATTATACCCATTTATCTCAGAGTCAGAGTATAAACAAAATTTAGTATTGCTTCTATTATTATTCTTACATATATTATTATTTTGCTGCATTTACTATATATATTGTATGTTTTATCTATTAAAAAATATCTTTGTGTGCACTGTTGTCTCTTATTACTTTCCTACACGTATATTTACGTCAAACCAATATTCCTCTTGGACGAACTAACCAAATAGGCAAGCCATCTTCAACTGTGTACAAACCTCAACTTGCATTGTAATCACTTTAGAAGGGAAATACTGACAACCACCATTTTAGGTTTGTCTTCTATTTATCTTTTGTAGTCTATCATAGCGTTGGCCAACCTTTGTCTAAGTTACTATTATGTTCATTGGTACTTGTTATCTCGCCAATCTAACTTTTTCTAGTAACCAACGCCAGTCTGGTTTTTCTTTTACGATACATTTATTTTTCCTCACCTAACAGGACCAAATTTATCTTATAATTTTTTAGCATTTCTGCACATTGCTAGCACCCCCAACTTTCTTCTTCTCATCAAATTACTATAATAATCTTTTTTATATTTACTCATTGTCTTCCTAACTGGTTTATATCAAAAGACCACGACTCTATTAACTTTTATTGGCGTCTCCGCACACTGTTAGCATCGACCAAAATTTTTTTTATTTGTATCTTAGCTTGTTTTAAACATATTTTTTCCTTCCACTCCTTCACCCCCACTTCTCTCATAAAAAAAAATAATAATAATTATTATTCCCCCCCCCTCTAAATTTAGTAATGGATTTTTGGCACTAGTTTTCTCGCCAGTTTAACATTTATCTAAAAGGCACTTCTTACTGTTTTATTACTCTCGCTACGTTCCTAATCTTCATCTAAACTTATCTCATAAATCCAAAGTATTAATATATATTGCTGCACAATGTTAGCACCGATCCCTCTTTTTCACAATTCTAATAATAACAACATTTTCTAATAATCTTTCTCATAATCATTGTTTTTTCAACAGGGAAATTTCAAAAGACAACAAATTTATTACCAATAACTGGCACCTCCGCACATTGTAAGGACCTATTACTTTTATTTATTTTGCCCCTAAACAAGTAATAAACAAAAAATCCCACCATCATTACCTCACCCCATTTCCCCCCCATTCCCTCCCCCCCCCTAAAAAATTAAAATTAATCTTTCTCATATTCATTGTTTTTTCAACAGGGAAATTTCAAAAGACAACAATTTTATTACCAATAAATGGACCTCTGCACATTGTTAGGACCTATCAATTTTTTTTCTTTAAGCAAACAAGTCCCAAAACAAGTAGTAATCAAAAACTCCCACCATCATTACTCATAACTTAACATTACTCATAAGAAACTTAAAAAATCAGCTAAATAAAATTAATACATTTGGTAAGGATATCGAAGATGCCTAGGAAAGATTACAGCGAAATTAGAATCCGTAGCTCGATTAACACGTTCACGCCGGGAAAAGCGAAAATACTGGTACGGGAAAATTGAAAATGCTGGTAGAAGAACTATTCCAATATTTGATAATATTCGGGAGGAGTTAATCGATTCCCAACAATAACAATTCACTGTAAGGAAATTTATCACGGTGAAGAAGCAATCAATATAAAAATTGCATCTGTTAAAAACAATTGGTAGTTATGAATTTTTATTATTCCCGGTGAAAAACTAAAAAATGAAATTTATTTGTTACCAGTTTTTACTCCGGTGCGCCGCCAAGATGAGAGGTCACCCCGGCGTGAACGTGTTAAGGGAAACCTTGGAAGAGCTAAAACTGGGTTATAATAGCGAAGCTCAAATGGTTGATGTGGACTCAGCTTTGGATTTATTCAATAATGGCAGAGAATCGTTCTTTGAATAGATGTCCTGGTCCACGCATCGCACTAACACGAGAGATTTTGTGGAGTAGAAGATGCTTATATGTTGAACAGATCGGTGAATTCTCGAGCGGGAGTTTTCCCCTGTATCTACTTTTTCTTATTTCATGTTTGTGTCTGTCAATAAATAATTGAAAAGACACATGGTCCGTCATTTCTTACAATTTAGGAATCATCATCAATATTTATCTGGACCGTACAATTTAGGAATAACTTTTATCATCCCTATATTACCTTAACAAATAGTTAGAGGTAAATTTAAAAGAACTTTGTCGTTGGATTTACATAAGTCTGCCCCAATTCCTGATAATGTTTCAACTACCTTGGAGTAGTTAATTCTCACATTAATGCTTTATTGTTAATGGATAAAATTATACTTGATTCAGCTAAGGATCTATGCTTTTTAATTGATAATTTATTGAAAAATATTAGAGCCTTAACATTATTAAAATCTGAAACTAATGAATTAACTGAGGCTTTATTGATTAATGCGTCAGTTAATAAATTGTTTCAAGAATTGCGAAAAGCTTTTGAAATGTGTCTGAAGTCTAAAGACATACCCACTTGCTCAGAATTAATTGTATTTTTGCTGAAAAATCTAATTTGCATCATAAAAGTCATCGCTTTAGTGGATTTCAAAAATCGAAATCATTGTTGTTTAATTCTGAAAAAGAATAAAAAATTCTACTATGTAAAAAAAAAAATTACGCGTAAACAAAATTATCGATTTTATGTTTAACCATCGAATTAATAACTGTTGCTCTAATATCGTCCGCGATTTTTGCAAAGGAGGACATAATAAACTTTTCCATTTTCCTAATCAGACTATTGTAAAACTTAATTTAGTAATTATTTTTTCTCTCCTCCACCTATATCGTCTCCTTATCTGGCACCAGAAGAAAAAGATTCTGAAAACATACTATTTATGGCCACTTTCACTCATTCTAAATGCGTTATTTTGAGTATTGCATGATTCTTCCGGAAACAGGCATCGTTTACTGATAATGGATCTATGACTAATTTTGCTAGCTGAAAAACAGCCTGTAAATGTCTCGGTTACACCAATTAATGATAATTGTATGATAGTTAAATCAAAATTAATGTATCTGGTATTTTTCAAATATCTTTGGAATTTCATTCGATACCTAATATCTCTGATTATTGCTCTGTTCACTGTATTGAAGTCAAATCATTAAATATTCTTAAAAATTTAGTCTTGACTGACCCTGGAGTCGACATGTCTTTCAAATATTCTTTTGGGCATGGATACATTTTTTTTTTATTTGTTGAAAACTTATATATTAAAGGTGAATGATAGTTTGAATCCAATGCACAATGAATTTGAATGTAATGTTAGTAGGAGCCGCGATGGTTCAGAGGATAGAGCGTTCGACTTCCAGTGAGGTGAACCGGGTTCAAATCCCGGTGATGGCTGGTCATTACGAATTCCGTATCCGGCTTGCACCGACCACAGTGCTGCCGTGAAATATCCTCAGTGGTAGAATAATCATGGATTAGAGTTCATTTGTCGTCAGGCGAACCATCGAAGACTCTCGTGGACTCCATATATAAAATATTTTTGCTAAAAATTATTACCTATTATTTTTACTTATCAAAAGTAAACAAACATTATCTTCATATTTTTTTTTTACATTGAAAAAATATAAAATTTAACGTTACACGAAAAAAACTGAGAGCAAGAAATTTCTTTTTTGTGCTTTAAAATAATCTTGAATTATTGTTACAAAACCTCTCTCAAGAACAACCTCTTGATGTTTCCTATGTTTAAAAGCATTATATTTAACATTATGAGGAAAACAAACTGAAGTATTTAAAGATGCTTCTTTACAGTAAAAATTTTATGTAATTTGTCAAATAAATTCTCGTTAAAAAAATTTAATAAAACTTTTTTAAACCGCGTACAAATATTTTCAGCATTTTTAATTGTTTAATAACTTTGTCTTGTTTTGTCTTTGTAATAAGACATGAAATAAACAATATTGACTGAAACAGCAAATATATTGGCCTTTTTAACATTCGCAACATCATATGGAGTTAACCTCTTTACTTAAGTCGAGTCAAATTTCAAAATTGTCCCCTAATCACAATCCAAAAATTCTGAAAATTTAATTTAGCTCGTTTTTATCAAGAACTTTTCTACAAACATTTTTTATGAGAAATTGTTGACTTAATCCATCACTTCCTACATCTCAGAGATGCCAACTTGCTCTATTTTAAAGTGCTAGTTTATCAATTGTAATTCTTGGTTTAATAAATTCAATGAAGTGGATTTTTATCCACCACTATTTCTAAATAATTCGTAGGCTTATATAATTCACCACTTTTTACTAGACATGTCATTTTATACCCTTCAAAAAGCAAGCAAAAAAAAACAATTGTTTGCAAAATTTAGTCTGTAGATATTTACCGTTATTTTAATTATTTTCGCGTGTCCGGAGCAGTTGGCATCTCTGACATCTGAAAGCCTTGACACGGTATTTTATACGTAGTCTGCGCAGACTATCTAAAACGTGAACCAGTCATGCGCATGAACCCAACTTCGATTGTAAAATTAATAGANCAAGCTGCTCAATTTCATAATGTAATAACATTTGTGTAATAAGCAAAGAGCTTGAAACATTCATAAAAGCAACTCCATTGCCTGCTTACCTCATTGCTCAACCAAAACTGTTCAAAAATTCCAGATGAATGGGATAGGGGCCGCTTCGCGGCCCAGGTGCCCAGTAAAATCTAAACACTTGGACTAGGACTAGACATGTCATAAGAGCTACTCCAGAACGCCGAACTTGTGACTATGCTCCAATCCCTCATTTCCGATGTCTCAGCCTAACCCAACAGGACACTGCCTTTGCCATGTACCGATCACAGCCCCTGTGATCTTTTCTTTTCTTCACAGAGTCCACCTCTCCTAGGAGTGGAAATTGACTGAACCAACATCATCGACTCTGAATAGCGACGAATCGGTTAAAGCCGCTACGCGGCTGTGCACCGAGATACTTCTAATTTCTAATGTTCTAACTAGTCATGTCATTTTATACCCTTCAAAAAGCAAGCAAAAAAAGTCAATTATTTGCAAAATTTAGTCTGTAGATATTTACCGTTATTTTAATTATTTTCGCGTGTCCGGAGCAGTTGGCATCTCTGACATCTGAAAGCCTTGACACGGTATTTTATACGTAGTCTGCGCAGACTATCTAAAACGTGAACCAGTCATGCGCATGAACCCAACTTCGATTGTAAAATTAATAGAGAGAAATTTATGACAAACCAATAATATTCATAAATTATACAAATATTTACACATATATTTGCTACCACTTTCTTACTTTTAATAGATTTTTTAATAAATGGCTCTTTCGTGTACTGGTTAGCCTACATTGTCGTAGTCTGACCTGATCGAAATACCTAAAAATACCGTGTGTAGGCGTTGCTGTGCTTGATTTCAATGAGTTTCTATGTAATGCGAAACGTTACGCTTACTTTTTCAGAACACTAAATAATTATGCTATGAGACGTAACGCCTACTAATGTTTACTAAATTGCAAAGAGCATCAATAAATAATTACACAGTAGAAATTTTTTTTTAGTTGTATTTATATAACTTGATCTTAAGTTTGTATTATCGCTTACAACGTCGAATACCTCTTCATGCATGGCGAGTTTTTTTTAACCGGAAAACAGCTCTCGTGAAGTATTTTTAACGATCAAGGCCACCAAAGTGGGCGGATCTTTAACTTAATGCTATTGCAGATCCCGAGCGATCTGGTAAAGATTTGAAGGTCTTCGACTAAAGAAATTGTTGACACAGACGGATCTTCAACGCCATTCATTTAAATTCCCAACTTTTCCACATAAAACTCAACTCAATCATTCTACAACTCGTTCAGTCGGACTCCAAACTCTGAGGGGATGACGGAGTGATAGATTTAGTAGTTGTCAGAACTTACGCTACAAATCTTTTCTTTATTGTTTAATCCCTCATAGTGGGATTCCAAAAATTAGCTTAAGCTCATTAGGATGCTCCTCTCCACGGTAATCTTTAGTAAAAGGCGAAAGATTTGCACGATTGATGAAGAAAAGCCAGAGCATGGTCATGGTACTCATTTGATTTATTGATTTATTGAAATTACATACATTTGCAGACTTGTGTGCTCAATATATAGGCTTATAAGTCATTGTCAAGTAGAAAATACAAATAGAACAATTCAAAGAAAGACATCACAAAGAATACATCCATAAGAGAAATGCGCAAAATTAATGAAAAACGGAAAAAATGGAGAGTATCTTTTTTTCTACTTTATATCCAATCCAATTAATCCTTACTCTCCATCATGTGATTCAATCACGATCGTTAGTCGCCTTCTGAAATATTTCAAATGGCACTATCACATTTACCTTGTGAATGAACAAGTTCAAAATCGACATTACCCATTATCGAGGTATTTCCACTTTTGTAATGTATTTCTTGATAGACTTCAGAAGCCACGTTGTACTCCCGGTTTTTGCTCTAAAGGTCTTAGTCTTGCAGTAGTTAAGTGATAATCATGAATTAAAAGAAGAAATTTAGAGAAAAGATTGAGTAGAAAATCCTAAAATAGATGTATGCACGTTGCAATTGCCAGTTTTGAAATACTCTGCAATAACAATATTTTTATTTTTTTTGGAATTTATAATTTGATTCTAATCAAACAGTTTTCTTTTTATTTTAGTGGAGGATAAATTAAATTTTTGAAGAATGGACGAAGGTTTAACTTTTAAATGTACGGATCTTATAAGGCTATAAATAAAAAATAAAATATATAAAGAATAAAATTTTATGGTTAAAAAAAAATTCTTTCCTTCCAGTTTAAATCTTTGAACAGCTGTTTTTAAAGAAACGCCTATTTTCTGTGAAGAAGTGTCTTTTTGGTCAGTTTTTTTTAAACAACTTTTCGGGCAGAGTCAGGTCAACTTGAAAAATACAAAACGGATGTCGCCCATTTGATGTTCCTGACGAGGAAAAAATTTTGATGTTTTGAGTTATTGATGTTTAATCCTTTTGGTGAGTAGTTCTTAATAATTCTCTCGAAATTATGTCTGGACGTGGCAAAGTTTGAAGCTCGTAGTTTAAAGTAAAGTACAAAAATTAAGTTTATTCAATTCAATTTTTAAAGTACTGCAAAATGAGTCTTCGATGTTGCGGACGTGGTGGAAAGACAAGCACGCCTACCGGGCGTCACAACCTCAGTGACTCTACGACGGATGAGGAATCCACAGAATTCGACAACAAAATCAAATCACGCAATATGGCTACATATCAAAATCATCCACGTGGCGGAAAATGGCAAACCGAAAAGACTTCACGAGAACCAACGGTAAATGTGGAAAGCTTGAGTCCAGGTGAACGAAAGTTATATGAAGAATGGATGGAAATGATAAGGATGACCAACGAAGAAATTGAAACAACAGCGAAAGTGCTCCAGGATTGCTCGCAACTCAAAACTCAACTTATGGAAACTCAAGATGCAGGCCAAATGTTAGAACAGAAAAGCGAAATGACAACCGATACAGAAAATACAGCTAAAAATAATGCAGAGCCCCCTACGAAAAAGCGAAAAAGGAAGAAGAAAAAGCAAAACAAAGCCAAAAATATTGAGGATACGCAAATCATGATTACAGAAAGTACCTCTTCTTCACCAATAGATGCCGCCACCTCCTTGCCACTACCAGATGCAACAGTCAACTCCTACATAGCTCCACCCATAGAGGATGCGATTGAAGACGGAGCTCTGCCCACATCTTCAGAAACCGTTCAAACAGTCACGCACATAAAAGTTCTGGCACGTGGACTTCCAGAGGGTTTCCCTACAGATAATATTTACCTTGATTTGGACAAGAAAGGCATTAAATCACAGAAAGTTATCCAGTTCAAGAGAAAAGTGGGCGAGGCCTATCGGCTCCTCCCACTTTTTCTCATAATACTCATAGAATCCGAAAATAACCGACAAATCTACTCAATCACCAGCATATGCGATGTCCCGGTGAAAATAGAAAGGTTCCGTGGAGGGAACAGTCCAACTCAATGTTTCAAATGCCAAAACTTTGGTCACACTCAAAGAAATTGCTGTTCTCCTCCCAGATGTGTTAAATGTGCCGCGGGTCACCGATCCTATTTGTGCCATAAGGACATCAACATACCTCCAAAATGCTGTAACTGTGGGGAAGCACACACTGCTAACTACACGGGATGCAGCTTCCGTCCCCCTAGGAGGGGCCATCGTGTCACTCCAGCTATAGTTCCCACTTCAAAAGCAGGCAAAGCTCATAGACTGGTCTCAAGAACTACAAGAACTATTAAAAGACAGAGAAGTTTTCCAACTACTGCAAACAATCATGTCCACTTCTGAACAATGTCTCCCTCTGACTTGTTTTCACTCAACATAGAACTCTATGAACTGGTAAATTCAACACTAAATTTAATACTGCTTATTGCCACGCTAGATAAGGAAGCTAGATAAGAAAACCACTAAGAAAATGCAAAACTTATGCTAAAACTTCATGATTTTGTTTCATTTCACATTTGTATTACAAATCACGTAATTCTAACTCAATTCAATGCTAAAATGTCAATTGTATTTGTATATATCTTGATTCTATTCATATCTATATCACAACTTATGACTGCATCAAATTTAAACTCCATTCAATGCTAAAATTTCAATTGTACTTGCTTATATTTTAAATTAATTCACTTTTAAAACACAACTTATGATTGCATCAAATTTAATCCCATTCAATACTTCAATATCAATTGTGCTTTTTATATTCATGAAAATTTCTGATTATTTTATAAATCATGACTCATATTAAATATCAAATCATGTTTAATTTATCAAGCAAATTTGCTTGATCATCTGTTCTGCTACCTTAATGCTGCATAATTCAAAATGTTTTTAATTCAACTTGTAAATACTTCATGATGAATGGGTTAGGGGTCGCTGCGCGGCCCAGGCACCCAATTTTGGATTAATAAAGTAAGTAAGTAAGTGAAGAAGTCAATCTAGATAATTTATTAATAAGTTTATTCTGAATTAAAATTAGTTCATCAGCGTAATGTTATATTTTCGTGTAAATAAAGCATGCAGAAGAAAGTAGGCGTTACTTTTCCTAGCATATAAAGTTTCAAAAATATGATATAAGGGGAAAAAGAATCTTAATTCAAAAAAATTTTAGCCATTAAACAACAGATATTCAAAAAAAACAAAAAAAAAATTATTATTTTCCCGCTATTAGGTATTTTTGATTGTATTCCAATACATTAATTTTACTTTTTAAAACCTTTACCAATATATATTTTAAATTATAAAGTATATAGAATTAAAAATATTTCTTGCAAGCCGGATTAGCTTACAGCTTTCAAAAACTGAAACTCGGTGAAGTTAATTACCTTGGGTATGAATTTCATTACACAGAACGAGTAAATATAACAAGCCCAATCTCTATTCTATACTAACATTAAAAGCTTTCCGTGGGGATTGAAAAGTTAGATGAGTTTGTTTTTACAGCTATATTTGGCCATTAATAAAAACATTTCAGAATATAAATGAATAGGTACAAAATTCTGAATGGGTTAATAGTCGGTCATGTCTGAGTTAATGGGGCTTTGCTTCTGTTTATTAATGATGACCCACTTTTCTTTTTTTTTCTTTCTTTTTTTGATTTAATGACACTATTATCTATATTCATCATTCTCCCCTTTGAAATACATTGCTTAGATGTTTTTATGATTCTGAAAGAAAGCACAACATTATAGAAATGGAAATTACCTTAACTAAAAAAAGCTAGGCATAGGAATTGGTACATATTATAGTGCACATAGTAATACATTAAATAACAAAAAAATTAACAAGATAATTATGGTGTAACAGAAATTAGCATATGTATAAATGATAATATAATATGTATATATGATAAGTAATATGTATAAATGATAAGTAAGATGCTTAAATTTGAAATAGAAAAACTACCTTCAATGTGGAGTAAGATCACCTCTAGCAGCAATACAGCTATGCTTTCAATTATGCGGTCTGTTATAAGTGCGAACCAATGTCTGCAAAACAATTGCAAGTGTGACAGGGTTTTGAGGAGGATTGAGAGCAATGAAATTAACACCATATAAGCAATGCAATTAGCATTCAATGAAATAAACACCATAGCTTCAAAATGGCATTTTTTCTTTCTCTAATTAAAAGTTTTATGCTTAAAATTTTTTCGAAAGTATTTAGAAAAGTATATGATTTATTTATTAATTTTTTTAAAGTGTTTGCGCTTTGTCGTCGTAGGATGAAACTGCTTTTAATCACATTCTTATTCTTAGATATATGGCAGGAAAGTGCTTCAAAATATTTTGAGGTTAGAATTTTTGTGTCTTTCGACTTATAAGGCTATTTTAGAAAAATTTAAATTTTAGGTTTCAAATGCTTTGCTTCCAATTTGAATCTTTGAACTACTGTTTCTAAAGAAACGCCATTTCTCTACGAAGGGGTCAATCATGATGATTTTATGAATAAATTACTTCATTATTAAATAAGTTCAGGAGTGTAAGGTTATATTTTCCTGTAAATAAACCATCCAGCCGAAAGTAGGCGTTAATTCGCCTAGCATATAAAGTTTTAAGAGTATGAGCTCATAAAAGTGGAAAGTGAAAAAAAATGCTCAATTGAAGAAACTTTCAGGTATTGAACAATGGACATACTTAGTGAAAGAAAAAAAATTTATTGTAAAATAAAATTTTCTTCCCGATATCGGCTTTTTTAATTCCATTCCAATTTTCAAATTCATTTTTGAAAATAATACCAATATATTTTTCTAAATTTGACATATAATAAATTAAATATCCCTTTCATGTTGACTATTACTGCCGACTTGTAATAACATGACTAAAACTCGGGGATTTTAATTTCATTGAAGTTAAATACCCTGGGTGTGAATTTTCATTCGATGGTTATAGACCTCCTCTGCCCTCGGCAGCTGCTGAGCTTCTCTTCGGCACGGACAGTCTCGAAAGATGTCTGATTTTAAAATGCAGCATTGAGGTAAAAGAAGGGAGAGCAAGCAAAGAGGCGGGGTTTAGGCTCTTTTCTCAAATTTTTCTGTTATTTTTTCATCTTTCTCTGATGATAACCCATTTTATAATTAAAGAAAATAGTTATGAATTATCTCTTTTGGAAGATTGAAATGTATAGTTTTTGTACGCGTGCTAAAAAAAAGAAGGATTTACTGAATGAATTTTGATAAAAAACGGATTTCTAGAAGATAACACAATTAACGATATTTCAACTCCATCAAAACTTAAAATTTTATGCAAAAAAAAAGGTGAATACACAGAAACTTAGTAAACTATGAAGTTTTGAATGCTGAAATAATTTTATCAAATTGCAAAAAAATTTATCTGCAGATGAAGCTCCCATTGAAAAAGCATCAGATGATGGCATTGAGAGGTGAAGTATTGCGTCCTCTTTAAGAGTACTATAAAACTCATTCTGAAATCGACACACAACTACCTTCAGCTGGATGAATTGCGATTTAGAGATGTGACACTATTTGAGCTTGATGGGGCGCTTCATACATATTTTTTATTGACAAAACCTCAAAATTGCTTTTTTTTTTACTTGTGTCACTTTTCTTGCAAGGGTGCGATATATTATAAACTATAATAAAATGGAATAAGTCTATAAACAATATTTACACTAATAAGAAGCCTTCTCTTCACATACAGTTTCCTCCCAGCTACATCCGCAAGTATACTTGCAGAGGAGCGCTTTAATATTTTTGAGGAATTTAACTGAACTAGATAGGTAGAAGTTCGAAAATCTGCCCACAAAACGAGCAACTCACTTTTTCATCTGTAAGTTTAGCAAAAGAGCAACGGTGACTATTGGCTTTAAAAGTGATGAGAATTTCCACAGGAGAACTGTAGACGTCTTGGTGGGATCGAGCGTGTGCGATGATCTCTGCATATTTGACTTCCCATCGAGTAGGGATCGGTGTAGTTTTACAAGCACTTGGTCCTTCTGCAACTTCTTGAACAGTAACAGGAATCTCATAGCTGGTTTGGAGACTTTCATTTTCTTGTCTGGGTTTCCTCTCTGTTTCCTTTTGGGTCTTGCAGCCGGAAAAACAAGCTGTTTGCTCATTATGGCAATTGATACATTACTTGGCCTACTCGCTTATCTCTTTTGTACATAAGTACGAGAAATGTGCATCAGCACATTTCATGCAAGCTGGCTCGGCATTGCTGGATTTTCGTTTGTGGCCATACTTCTGGCATCCGTAACATTGAATCTCGTGTCAGTCGCCACGAAACCTCTCCATCTGTAGTCAGGAGTTCTTTGACGTCAGAGATCTCTCAATGTTTGGTGGCCTCTTTGAGGGGGAGGAGCTTGTGCAATATTTCTTGGATAGTATAAGAGCCGATAAAAAAAAAAACTGTTAATGGGCTGTTTGTAATATTTTAATTAAATAATTCTTTACTAAAGATTTCACTAGAATTTGCCTTTGTCTCATTTTTCAGCTTTATTAAGGAAATTGGCATTCAATGAGGTAATATATGAAGAGAATATTTTGAATGCTTGTCATATCAAAATTCTTAAGATGAATTTAAAATCATAAATTTGGATTTTGAAGTAAATAAAATGGAATTATCGGGATTAACATGATGCTTTCAGGAAAAGAAGACCATTCTAAAAGTTTATTTATGTGTTAAATAAAACAACTAAGTGATAAATAAATTATCATTTATGTGATAAATAAGAAATTTAAAAAAGTGATGAAATAACTTAACTCTGAAATGTACAATATCCCCCATTCCTGTTTTTTCTCTACAACTAAATGCGAAAATAATTTTTTCTATTTAAATAGCACGGGAGAAACGGAGGTCGAAAATATTCTGTCGATTGATCACTTTGTTTCAATATGAGATCAAAAATTAACGAGTTATTAAATTTCAAGTGGCCGGATCACGCTATTGGCTGAAAAGGAAAGTTCACTATGTGGGAGAGATTTAATATGTATTGACTGGCGTTTACTTTACTTTAGCTTTAGAATTCTTTTTCGTGTGTGTTCAAGATTTATTATTCTTATAACTGTTTACGTAAAAATATCAGTAATATATTATATTTCCCTGACTTTGACTCTAAAAAAAACACACACACACACAAAATGGAACAAATTGTTTTTGTTCATATTTTGACAAATAGTGTTTTTATTTTGAACTATTTCAATAATTAAACGAAATATTTATTTAGCCGTGTGCATTATAAATTATAACATTCGTAACAGAACTAAACAAAATACTGCCGACAATCAGGTCTTATGAAATCTTAATCTAAAAGCAGCACTGTTAATATTTTTCCAGAAATTAGTGCCTTTTTAAAAATCAGTATTATGAATTATTCCTTTGTATTGAACTGCCATTTCTTTTATTTAAATTAAATTTTTCGAACCATTCGACTAAAAAGCATGTATAAAAATAATGTTGTTATATATCTTGCGACTGTAATAAAATTAATTCTAAATTATTAAATAGAAATGAGGAAAATAAAAAAAAACTTGGTTAAAACCGTCTCCCTACCGAAAGTAGTGATTTCATTTTAGACTATTAACGTGACCCGGCCAGACGTAATTGCTCGTGTTACCATTCCAGAACCCAAAGCACAAACTGCTGAGGAAGTGGCCACAACAAAAGTCACAGTGCCAGTCCCATCCAATATACCGACTGAAATGGATACTACAGAAATTCCAGATCTCCCTGAGAAAAGAAATAAGAAGAAGAGGATAAAGACGAAAACGAGTGATAACCGGGAGACACTCCTCGTTATAGCAACAGAAGGCGAGCCACCCTAGTCCCAGTTTCCGCCATCCCAACGGACCCAGTATCGACAGAGTGCGTGGAGAGTGACGTTCCGGTGAACCCCATCACTACTATCAATTCAACTATGGACACTTCTCCAAACAAAACACTGAAAACCCTCATCCGAAGCCTGAAAATTGATTCATATATTCTCGAACTGGAGAAATATCTCAAAGAATGCGGACTTCTCCCGGAAAAGATAGATTTTATTAAAAAAAAAAAGTGTTTGCTCTTAGTCGTCGTGTAATGAAACTGCTTTTAATCACAATCTTATTTTTAGACATATGCCGGGAAAGTGCTGCAAAATATTTTGAGGTTAGTATTTTTGTGTCTTTCGGCAAGAAGAATTTTATTAAAAATTGTTATTAAATCAAAGTAAAGACAATCCTACCAATAGCAAAACCATCAATCAGTGAGCGTGCGTGCTTACTTTTGCAAATGAGTTCGGAATATATTTAATTGAATACTAGACGTGCCGGATATCCAATTCCTTGTTAAAACGATTGTTAAACAAACAATCATATCACTATCACTAGGTTTTGCTTTCGATGTAAACAAAAGAGTTTTCGAAGATATGTAAAGGGTACTTACCCCTTTTTTAGGTTCTTTTTACGCCAGGATCTATATAAGACTTCTTAAAAAAATAATCGATCTGGAAAAACATAGATAAATTTATTAACAAGTGTAAATTACAAAAAATATATATGCCACTAGATGATAACAGACATGCTGCCTTCGTAAGTGTGTGTAGACAACTCCTAACGCGCATGCGTTAGGAAAGTTCTGTTTTGGGGGTTGCATTTCCGATATTGCTCCCACCTTGCGTACTTTATAAATATAAAGGAAAGTACGCAACCAAAGTCATATTAGTGTATAAAGTCACAGTTCGAGTCTCTGAACAGGTTTTACTACCCGGCCACATCGGGTTTTTTGTTCTTGACAGTTCGCATTCGAAGTCTCCATTGATGCTGACTCTTCAATCAAGAAGGATCTCTTTTTATCTTCTACTTCCAATGGATAAAGTCCTTGATATGATCGAACAAGTTCTCCATTCATAGTTTTTATTCGTGCAACACGAGAGTTTTTATCAACTCCAGGATAAAGTTCCAGTTTTTAGCCATAGGCCAGTCTAATCTTTTAGCATTGTCATTTCCAACAAGAGCAATTTGGCCAACTTTAAGGGTGGTGGGGAGTTTGTTTTTTGAATGATTTTTCAATTGACCCAAGTACTCAATACGGAATCTTTTCATTATATCTTCTTTTAATTTCTGGCGANGTCAACAGTACGGACATACACAACGAAGCTGCACTTCTCCCAACCCTGCCTGCATGAAATGCGCCGGAACACATCTCACGTACCAGTGTACGAAGCCCAGAACAACTCCTGCCTCCTGCGTCAACTGTAATGGTGAGCACCCAGCCTGTTTTTCAGGCTGCGGTGCAAGACCCAGGAAGGTGCCGAAAAACAGGAAACCACGCCCAGCAAAAGCCACAGATAGAGCCAGCAGATTCCTGAACCTCTTTAGAGAGATGAAAGAACTTCTCCAGGACGAGGAGCTAGTTAAGCTCCTTCGTTCCCTGCTTCCTGAGTCACAGAAATGATATGGACTCAATTTCACTCAGGATATTCCCTATCCTGATAGTCACAGCTCACCGCTGTGAACCACTTTTTATTTTTATTCCTATTTAGGTACATATGATTTCACAACATATGACTAACCCAGTATAGATGAATCAGTTAGTGGCGCTTCGCGCCAAAACACTGAGATCCCATTCATATCAAGCATCAAGCAAACTGCTTAGCCTACATTGTCGTAGTCTGCTCGAAATACCTAAAAATACCGTGTGTAGGCGTTGCTGTGCTTGATTTCAATGAGTTTTTATTTAATGCGAAACGTGACGCTTACTTTTTCAGAACACTAAATAATTATGCTATGAGACGTAACGCCTACTAATGTTTACTAAATTGCAAAGAGCATCAGTAAATAAAATTTTTACACGGTAGAAAATTTTTTTTAGTTGTATTTAAATAACTTGATCTTAAGTTTGTATTATCGCTTACAACGTCGAATACCTCTTCATGCATGGCGAGTTTTTTTTAACCGGAAAACAGCTCTCGTGAAGTATTTTTAACGATCAAGGCCACCAAAGTGGGCGGATCTTTAACTTACTGCTATTCCAGATCCCGAGCGATCTGGTAAAAATTTTGAGAAGAGATGAATGAAGATGAAGGTCTTCGACTAAAGAAATTCTTGACACAGACGGATCTTCAACACCATTCATTTAAATTCTCAACTTTTCCACATAACTCAACTCAATCATTCTACAACTCGTTCAGTCGGACTCCAAACTCTGAGGGGATGACCGAGTGATAGATTTAGTAGTTGTCAGAACTTATGCTACAAATCTTTTCTTTATTGTTTAATCACTCATAGTGGGATTCCAAATATTAGCTTAAGCTCATTAGGATGCTCCTCTCCACGGTAATCTTAAGTAAAAGGCGAAAGATTAGCACGATTGATGAAGAAAAGCCAGAGCATGGTCATGGTACTCATTTGATTTATTGAAACTATTGATTTATTGAAATTACATACATTTGCTGACTTGTGTGCTCAATATATTGGCTTATAAGTCATTGTCAAGTAGAAAATACAGATCGAACAATTCAGAGAAAGACATCACAAAGAATACTACCATAAGAAAAATGCGCAAAATTAATGAAAAACGGAAAAAATGGAGAGTATCTTTTTTTCTACTTTATATCCAATCCAATTTATCCTTACTCTCCATCATGTGATTCAATCACGATCGTTAGTCGCCTTCTGAAATATTTCTAAGGCACTATCATATTTACCTTGTGAATGAACAAGTTCAAAATCGAAATTACCCATTATCGAGGTATTTCCACTTTTGTAATGTATTTCTTGATAGACTTCAGAATCCACGTTGTACTCCCGGTTTTTGCTAAAGGTCTTAGTCTTGCAGTAGTTAAGTGATAATCATGAATTAAAAGAAGAAATTTAGAGAAAAGATTGAGTAGAAAATCCTAAAATAGATGTATGCACGTTGCAATTGCCAGTTTTGAAATACTCTGCAATAACAATATTTTTTTTTTTTTTGGAATTTATAATTTGATGGGAAATAAGAGCAGCTTGTAGCATAAAATAAAACATCGGTATTGCAACTGTTCAGAAAGCAATATGTTACTTATGAAATAATGTTAGGCATTTCATACATCGAAATTAACTCCCCAGCTTCAAAATGGCATTTTTTTCTTTCTTTCTTTTAAAGTTTNTTTTTTTTTTTTTTTTTTTTTTTTTTTTTTTTTTTTTTTTTTTTTTTTTTTTTTTTAAGCGTTGCTCTTAGTCGTCGTGTAATGAAACTGCTTTCAATCACAATCTTATTTATAGACAGATGCCGGGAAGGTTTTTCAAAATATTTTGAGGTTAGAATTCTTGTGTCTTTCGGCAAGAAGAATTTTATTAAAAATTGTTATTAAATCAAAGTAAAGACAATCCTACCAATGGCAAAACCATCAATCAGTGAGCGTGCGTGCTTTCTATTGAAAATGAGTTCGGAATATTTAATTGAATACTAGACGTGCCGGATTGATAGGAAAAAGGAAGTAAATCTTACCTTGTAAAGACGATGAGTACGATGAATGGCTGAAAATAAGTTCTTTGAAATTGATTAATTTGTGAATGAGTTAAACTAGCATCATTGAAGAATCATCCTTTTAAGCAATATAGAAATTTAATGATGCATTTTGACAAAACATTTTTACAAGCAGTGAGGAAGGAAAAGAATTCTCCCTCAGTTGACGATACACAAAGAGAAAGTGAGAACTGAAAATCAAAGAGTAATAAAACATAAAAAATATAACATTAGTATTGAATTAATATTTAGACCTTGAAAAACATGCGATGAGAGTCACATGACTTATGAGTTTCAGTTCCCAAAAAACTATACTTCCTGGTTGTAAATTTATAGCTTCAGAGATCATTTTATCCAACACGGATATCCCATTTCTTGTTAAAACGATTGTTAAACGAACAACCATATCACTATCACTAGGTACAACGACCCATGTAAGTTAAGCGTTAAAGTATAGTTTGTCACGTCCTGTAGCATACCTCAAATCGAAGAAATTTATATTTGTAAGCGTACTTACTAGAAGTAAATAAAGAATAATTGAGCACAGAATTTTTAATTGAAGATTCTAATCAAACAGTTTTCTTTTTATTTTAGTGGAGGATAAATTAAATTTTTGAAGTATGAACGAATGTTTAACTTTTAAATGTACGGATCTTATAAGGCTATAAATAAAAAATAAAATATATAAAAAATAAAATTTTAGGGTTAAAAAAAATTCTTTCCTTCCGCTTTAAATCTTTGAACAGCTGTTTTTAAAGAAACGCCTATTTTCTGTGAAGAAGTCAATCTAGATAATTTATAAATAAGTTCATTCTGAATTAAAATAACTTCATCAACGTAATGTTATATTTTCGTGTAAATAAAGCATGCAGAAGAAAGTAGGCGTTACTTTTCCTAGCATATAAAGTTTCAAAAATATGATATAAGGGGAAAAAGAATCTTAATTCAAAAAAATTTTAGCCATTAAACAACAGATATTCAAAAAAAACAAAAAAAAAATTATTATTTTCCCGCTATTAGGTATTTTTGATTGTATTCCAATACATTAATTTTACTTTTTAAAATCTGTACCAATATATATTTTAAATTATAAAGTATATAGAATTAAAAATATCAATCCGCTTATAATCCTGTAACCTGTCAGCTTACGGCTTATTAAAATTCAAACTCGGGGAGGTTCACTTCAGTGAAGTTAATTAACCTGGGTATGAATTTCATTACACAGAACGAGTAAATATAACAAGCCCAATCTATTCTACTAATATTAAAAGCATTCCGTGGGGATTGAAAAGTTAGATGAGTTTGTTTTTACAGCTATATTTGGCCATTAATAAAAACATTTCAGAATATAAATGAATAGGTACAAAATTCTGAAAGGGTTAATAGTCGGTCATGTCTGAGTTAATGGGGCATTGCTTCTGTTTATTAATGATGACCCACTTTTCTTTTTTTGTTTTATTGACACTTTTATCTATATTCATCATTCCCCCCTTTGAAATACATTGCTTAGATGTTTTTATGATTCTGAAAGAAAGCACAACGTTATAGAAATGGAAATTACCTTAACTAAAAAAAGCTAGGCATAGGGATTGCATACCTGCCAACATTTACTCTTTTCGAGAATGGATTTTCCAAGTGATAGATAAACAATTACCGAAAAACTATCTTCCTCAAATACATATTTATATTTTAATCAGGATGAAATTCGCTATTGTAAGGATTAATATGCTTTTATATATTTGTTGTAATTATTCATATGTAGTGGTGGTCAAACTGATTTAAAATTATTATTATAATTCATAAAGTTTAGTGAAATAACATGAATTTCGCTAGCACTTTAAATATGAAAATAAAATCTTCCGGAAAAACCGGAAGAGTTGGCAGCTATGGGATTTGTACATATTATAGTGCACATAGTAATACATTAAATAACAAAAAAATTAACAAGATAATTATGGTGCAACAGAAATTAGCATATATAAAAATAAATAAGTAAGATGCTTCAACTTGAAATAGAAAAACTACCTTCAATGTGGAGTAAGATCACCTCTAGCAACAATTCAGCTATGCTTTCAATTATGCGGTCTGTTATAAGTGCGAACCAATGTCTGCAAAACAATTGCAAGCGTGACAAGGTTTTGAGGAGGATTGAGAGCAATGAAATTAACACCATATATGCAATGCAATTAGCATTCAATGAAATAAACACCATAGCTTCAAAATGGCATTTTTTCTTTCTCTCTTTAAAAGTTTTATGTTTAAAATTTTTTCGAAAATATTTAGAAAAGTATAAGATTTATTTATTAATTTTTTTAAAGTGTTTGCATTTTGTCGTCGTACGATGAAACTGCTTTTAATCACATTCTTATTCTTAGATATATGGCAGGAAAGTGCTTCAAAATATTTTGAGGTTAGAATTTTTGTGTCTTTCGACTTATAAGGCTATTATATAAAATTTAAATTTTAGGTTTAAAATGCTTTGCTTCCAATTTGAATCTTTGAACTACTCTTTCTAAAGAAACGCCAATTTTCTACGAAGGGGTCAATCATGATGATTTTATGAATAAATTACTTCATTATTAAATAAGTTCAGGAGTGTAAGATTACATTTTCCTGTAAATAAACCATCCAGTCGAAAGTAGGCGTTAATTTGCCTAGCATATAAAGTTTTAAGAGTATGAGCTCATAAAAAGTGAATAAAAATGCTCAATTTAAGAAAATTTCAGGTATTGAACAATACACATATAAAGTGAAAGAAAAAAAATTAACTGTAAAATAAAATTTTCTTCCCGCTATCGGCATTTTTGATCCTATTCCAATTTTCTAATTCATTTTTGAAATGATTACCAATATATTTTTTTAAATTCAGTATATAATAAATTAAATATCCTTTTCATGTTGACATTGCAACTGCCGGCTTGTAATAACATAACAAAAACTCGGGGATTTTAATTTCATTGAAGTTAAATTCCCTGGGTGTGAATTTTCATTCGATGGTTAGACCTCCTCTCCTTTGCTCTCGGCAGCTGCTGGGCTTCTCTTCGTCACGGACAGTCTCGAAAGATGCGAGAGCAAGCAAGAGGCGTGGCTTAGGCTCCTTTCTCTAATTTTTCATCTTTCTCTGATGATAACCCATTTTATAATTAAAGAAAATAGTTATGAATTATCTCTTTTGGAAGATTGAAATGTATAGTTCTTGTACGCGGACTCAAAAAAGAAAAATGATTTACTGAATGAATTTTGATAAAAAACGGATTTCTAGAAGATAATATTTCAACTCCATCAAAACTTAAAATTTAATGCAAAAAAAAGGTGAATACATTGAATCTTAGTAAACTATGAAGTTTTGAATGCTGAAATAATTTTATCAAATTGCAAAAAAAATTATCTGCAGATGAAGCTCCCATAGAAAAAGCATCAGATGATGGCATTGAGAGGGGAAGTATTGCGTCCTCTTTGCGAGAACTATAAAACTCATTCTGAAATCGACACACAACTACCTTCAGCTGGATGAATTGCGATTTAGAGATGTGACACTATTTGAGCTTGATGGGGCGCTTCATACATATTTTTTATTGACATAACCTCAAAATTGCTTTTTTTTTTTACTTGTGTAACTTTTCTTGCAAGGGTGCGATATATTATAAACTATAATAAAATGGAATAAGTCTATAAACAATATTTACACTAATAAGAAGCCTTCTCTTCACATACAGTTTCCTCCCAGCAGTGATGGGCATCTTTCACGAAAATTTTATTCATGACTATATTTATTCAGAATAAATTTATTTTGAATGATTATTCATATGAAAATTTAGTCATTATTCATCATTCATTATGCAAATGCATACAAATTTTTGAATTATGATTGATGAATAAACTCATTAGTCATGACTAATTTTTCTGAATAAAATTTGAATAACCAGCAAAAAATGCAATCGATATGTCTTTGTCTATAACGAGATGCAAAACATCGTTTGCTCTTAAACGTCTTATTTTAGGAATTAAACTATAAAACTAAGACAAGTATGACTATTTATTTTTATGTTATTTTAACTTACTCCAGCGTAACATACTTAGTTGTGCTAAAAAGTAGGTTTATAACAGTTTAGTTACTTAAGTTCATTTTGAAATTTTGTTCTAAAATCTATAAAACGCAATTTTTTATAGTTTTTGAAAGCAAACGATAATATTATTTTAAATTTTTAAATAAAATTTTAACTTAAAAAATTAAACGCTTTTTTGCCATGTAACCATTTCTCAAAAGTATGCATTATGTTAGACAAAAGTAAATTTTCTCAAACATTATATAAATATACTTGAAAAGGATTAACGTTTTATTTGTAGTTGTCATAATCGTAGTCAATTAGAGTATTCCGTGCCCATTTTTGTTGACCAGTGAAATTATTCAGTTATTCTTGACTAATGAATAAAGGATACTGAATAAGGAATAATGAATGATTTATTCTTTATTCAAAATATTTCTGACTAATAAATAAATCTTTATTCATTATTCATTATTCAGATTTTGAATAATTATTCATCATTCTTTATTCATTATTCTGAATGACAAATGCCCATCTCTGCCTCCCAGCTACATCCGCAAGTATACTTGCAGAGGAGCGCTTTAATATTTTGGGGGAATTAAACTTGACTAGATAGGTAGGAGTTCGAATATCTGCCCACAAAGCGAGCAACTCATTTTTTCATCTGTAAGTTTAGCAAAAAAGCAACGGTGACTATTGGCTTTAAAAGTGATGAGAATTTCCACAGGAGAACTGTAGACGTCTTGGTGGGATCGAGCTTGTGGGATGATCTTTGCATATTTGACTTCCCATCGAGTAGGGATCGGTGTAGTTTTACAAGCACTTGGTCCTTCTGCAACTTCTTAAACAGTTACAGGAATCTCATAGCTGGTTCGGAGGCTTTCTTTTTCTTGTCTGAGTTTCCTCTCTGTTTTCGTTTGGGTCTTGCAGCCGGAAAAACAAGCTGGTTGCTCATTATGGCAATTGATACATTTGGCCTGCTCGCATATCTCTTTTGTACATAAGTACGAGAAGTGTGCATCAGCACATTTCATGTAAGCTGGCTCGGCATTGCTGGATTTTCGCTTGTGGCCATACTTCTGGCATCCGTAAAATTGAATCTCGTGGCAGTCGCCACGAAACCTCTCCATCTGAACTGGTGTAGTCAGGAGTTCTTTGACGTCATGGATCTCTCAATGTTTGGTGGTGTCTTTGAGGGGGAGGAGCTTGTGCAATATTTCTTGGATAGTATGAGATCCGATAACAGAAAAGCTGTTAATGGGCTGTTTGTAATATTTTAATTAAATAATTCTTTACTGAAGATTTCACTAGAATTTGCCTTTGTCTCCTTTTTCAGCTTTATTAAGGAAATCGGCATTCAATGAGGCAATATATGGAGAGAATCTTAAAAGGTTTGTCATATCAAAATTCTTAAGATGAATTTAAAATCATAAATTTGGATTTTGAAGTAAATAAAATGGAATTATCGGGATTAGGATGATGCTTTTAGGAAAAGAAGACCATTCTAAAAGTTGATTTATGTGATAAATAAAACAACTAAGTGATAAATAAATTATCAATTAGGTGATAAATTAAAAATTTAAAAACGTGATGAAATAACTTAACTCTGAAATGTACAATATCCCCCATTCCTGTCTTTTCTCTGCAACTAAATACAGAAATAATTTCTTCTATTTAAATAGCACGGGAGAAACGGAGGTCGAAAATATTCTGTCGATTCATCACTTTGTTTCATTATGAGATCAAAAATTAACGAGTGATTAAATTTCAAAGTGGCCGGATCTCGTTATTGGCTGAAAATGAATGTTCATTGCGTGGGAGGGAGGTAATATGTATTGACTGGCGTTTACTTTACATTAGCTTTAGAATTCGTTTTCGTGTGTGTTCTAGATTTATTATATTCTTATAACTATTTACGTAAAAATATCAGAAATATATTATATTTCCCTGACTTTTACTCTAAAAAAAGAAAGAAAAAAAAAGAAAAAAACACACACAAAAAGGAACAAATTGAAAATAGTATTTTTCATTTTGAACAATTTCAATAATTAAATGAAATATTTACTTAGCCATGTGCATTATAAATTATAACATTCGTAACAGAACTAAACAAAATACTGCCTACAATCATAGTATTTACATTAATTCTACATCAGGTCTTATGAAACCTTAATCTAAGGTCACTATTATTATTTTTCTAGAAATTAATGCCTTTTTAAAAATCAGTATTATGAATTATTCCTTTGTATTGAACACCCATTTCTTTTATTTAAATGAAATTTTTGGAACCATTAGACTAAAAAGCAAGTATAAAAATAATGTTATATGTCTTGCGACTGTAATGAAATTAATTCTAAATTATTCAATGGAAATAAAGAAGAAAAAAAAACTTGGTTAAAACCATCTCCCTACCACAAGTAGTGATTTCATTTTAGACTATTAACGTGACCCGGCCAGACGTAATCGCTCGTAAAAATCATTATCATCTGCGCACAATCAATTCAGTTCGACATTCAGAACGGTGTTCAATTCGATTGTTTGAGTTTAAGTTGAAAGTAAGCGTTACTATTCTTATGCAAAGTAAACTGGCTTAAAACGAAGGGAGGGGAAAATGCAAAAAAAATTATAAAACAAAAAAAATGCTTGTAATTAAATTCGTGATTTAATGCACATATTAGGGTCCATCGGAAGTTGCTTTATAATCCAGCAAGCCTTAACGATTTATTCGCTTTTTTTGGAAATGGATCTGTTGGGTGCAGTTGGTCGCCATTATAGCGGAAGCTTTTATTTCTTTTAAAATGTGCAGCGAGAACTAAATGAAAATAAAGATTCGAGTTTTTTTAATTTATCTAAATACAAGTCCCATTACACTGTGATTCAAAAGGAGCCTTTATAAAAAAATGCTGTAAGCATTTATTCTAAAATGTATAAATATAAAATAGCACAACCATATATGGCTCAAGAGATTGTGTGCATAAATATTCACACTCGGCACTAAGGTGACATCATATCACATGGCACTACTAACATGACATTAAACTTGCAACTGCCTGCATTTTGAGTAAACCTAATATGTACATTTCTGGGTAAACTTTTAACCACTTTATTTTTCAAGTACACTTTGCAAACACAGAAGAATAAGGCATGTATTTTCGCGAACAGAACTTTTCGGTAAATTTATTATACTACATATAAAAGATCTACCAATATATTTTTTAAATTAAAATATATATACAAATAAAAATTTGTGTAATATGCACGATGCACGTAAAAGACTTCGAAAGAAGTATCGATCATCCAATTCTTCTTTCAAGCGTTAGGTGGTGATAAGTCATTTTTGAGGTCCCCCCTTTAGAACCATAATTCGACCCAAAGTTTTGCAAAGTGGACCATTTTTTTCCTTCTTTTGTTAATTCATTGTTCTTTAAAATGTTTTAACTTACCTGGAAATGTTAAAACAATTTCGGTAAGTTCAATTCAAGTTTCTTGCATAGAAAGAATAGTCATAAAGTTCGAACTGAGATTCTGAAGCTCAGATGGGTTTTACCCATTCATCTTGAAATATTGGATATGATCAATACGGTACAAGGAACACAAATATGGTGATGGGAGGGGAATAAGCGAAACTTCGCCTTATGTTGATCGAGATGAAAATTATAAGTTTGCAGCCACAAATGAATCGATGAAAATTGACGAAGAGAGCAGTGGCACCGAGATGGAAAGTCACTGTAAGCTTTCAAACATTTTCACAGTTTTGTTTTTCTAGTCAGTATTTTTAATACTTTTATTTAGAAAACTCAAATGAAGTTACGATTATGAACGATGCATCTTACTTTGTTTAAGTTTCCATTTTATATGGAGTGAATAAATTGTAAAGCTCCAAAGATGGGGGAGCAATAATCTGCGACGAGAATAGCATTTAAATGCTGGAATTGGATTGGGAGAGCTTCTAACCGATTCATCGAATCTGTAGTTACATAAAACTAAAAAGTCCAAAGTAAATCAAAGTTCTAAACTAAAAAGTTCAGGGAAAGGTCCCTAGTGGGCTTCAAGCCGCCATTGGGGATGGAACTCCAGTTTTTTGAAACAGTTCACCTTCATATCCATTGATTACTTACAGCTCACTAAATAGAATGTTTAAGTGTAAAGTAGTTAAATCAGTGATGTACTGGTTGAAAAATTAACATATTGTTTAAATATTAGCCATTAAATTACTTTTTTTTATTATTGAAAGTAATAAGTTACATACGTATCAGAAATTATTTCAAATTCGAAATTTCACCTTTCCTAAAAGTACTTTGAGCCCCTAAAACGGAGACAAATAACGAATAATGCAAATGATGACAATATACAAATGAAGGCAACTACTTACATATGATGCTGTAGGGTTAATGCGGCATCACTCTTGAAGAAGTTGGTAATAGGTCTATCTAAGACTGGCATCTCCTTTAAGATTTTTAAATTTAAATATATTGTTAAAACTTACAGTATTGCAGTTAAGAGCTTTAGCAAAGCTCAACATTAATTAAATCAAACCATCATATTATCTACAACTATTACACATTTTCAAACACATTTTATAGTGTAGTAGACATTAAAAATGCAAATTTTTCAGAATTTTTGGTAATTTGGCCATCACTTTAAAAACTGCACCACAAAGGAACAAGAACAAAATGCGTTGCATATGAACTTTTATGAACCGAACACAAGTTCAAATAATTAAAAAAAATACTTCATTATACATAAACTCAGGTAACAGTGCAATAAATGTTTACAAAACGTGTAGAAAATCCCAGGTCTGCCAATTGTGAGCAAAGTTACTTATCTTGGTCTTGTTCTAAATAAGCATTACACTCGGACTACGTGCTACATCTTAAGATTCAGACAAATTCTGACGTAATTAAATTATAGAATCTACTTATTCAAGGAGACATATTACAAAAACTTCTTAAAATATTTTTATATGTTTCCATGAGAAGACCAATAATGACATACGTGTGGGATTACTGGTGCAATGCTACATACAACCAGCTGAAAAAACTTGCTACTCTTCAAAACGTCATTCCGAGGAGTAGTACTATACTGGTAGACTCCAGACGAATATTGACATGCATTCTGACATACATACTGATACAGATAGACATACATACTGGCATGAATACTGATACATATTGACATACATTTGATAAATAACTTAACTACAAATTTTAAGAATATTTTTAAATTTGAATTTCTTAAAAAAGATGCTAGTGTTAGACCTATTGCACACTTCTTAAAGATTGATGCGGCTTTTATCCTTCTATATGATCCGTAAATAGTCGTCCTCGGTTGCCTTTCTTGCTTTCTTGTCTCTCTTAATCAATTGTTAATCTTCATCTAATGTTATTAGTCTGCAAACTGATTAATTTCATCTTGATTATTTTAAGGCAAAGTGCCATTTCCCCCCCAACTATCGTAATAATAGCGTTCCGTCATCTTATTGACTCACCTCAAAGCCCGATATTTCAAAATGAATGGGAAAAGGACCAGTCTGAGACTTCAGAATCCCAATTCAAACTTTATGACTATAACTATGACCCTGCGTTTGAACTCGGAAAGCAAAGGATTGCATTATTTGTTATCAACATTAATAGCTCATTTATAGCACTGTTTGGAACTAAAAGTAGGCGTTACATTTTTTGTAGGATATACTTCGCAATAATATAATAAAGAAACAATTTGAAGTTAATAAAAATGTGTATCAACCATATTTATTAATCCATACATTTTACCCTTCTTTTTAATATCATTATGAATAACTCTCTTATTATAATCGAAAGTAACAGTCATAGGCGGGCTAATTGCAGGCGTGATCTGAAATGCTTCATCAACTATTCTACATTGGTGAAAATTGAGCATATCTATCTCCACAGAAATGCTTACCGCTAAAGTAAGAACATTCCTACTTTGATGTATAGAACGCCATGAACTATAGACTTGCAAATTGTGACTGCGACATTGACCTCCTCGTGCTATTGCAATGCAAGTCAGTACAGATCAGACCACAACGGGTTCCTTCAGCCTAGCCTCACATCTGCACACGTTTGCCTCAATCTTCAAGCCAATATTGGGGTGTCTATATTTTGTAATATTGGTCATAGAATGGAAATATTTAGACATCTCAATATAGGTCCCTCGGTACATGTTCTTACGGGACCCATATTAGCTAATTTTGAGCCAAACTGGGGCCAATGTAAAATTGTTGCCAGGGCTAATTCGGGTGTGGAGATTTTAAACTTAACACTAATTTCATTTAAAAAAAATACAGATGTTTTTTAAATTGAAGTTCAGTTTATTTTTTTGGCAGAATTTTAAATTTTATTGAGAGAGTATAGATCTATGTACTAAACACTTGTCCACTACTTTGAAAATAACACTTGAGACAGAAAATATATGACTTTAAAATAACGCATCATAAACTGATCGCTGTTGTTGTTGAAAATCGTTGTTGTCTGATTTACATAAATCCACCCCTAATGCTGATAATGTTTCAACTCACTTGTAAAGTACCAATAGTAGTTGCATAAAACTTTCTGAAATTCAACTTCCGAAATTAACGGAAGACTTGAAAACTGGTTCAGCTTAAAATATCAATTTGTTTCAATCATTTAAAATCAAAAAACGAAAAATGATAAACTATTTTATTCGCAGTAATCTTTGATTGGGTAGGTAAAGCAAGTTCAAACCGGTGACTACACTTATTCTTCATTATTTGATGCATTAATTAATCCTTTCGAAAACAAAAGATTAATAGTTAATTCTCACATTGATGATTTATTGTTAATGGAAAAAATATTATTCTTGATTCAGCAAAGGATCTTCCCTTCTTAATTCATAGTTTATGTAAAAATATTAGAGCCTTAAAATTATTAATATCGGAAACCAATGAATTAACTGAGGCTTTATTGATTAAAGTGTTAGTTAATAAACTGTATCAAGTATTGCGAAAAGCTTTTGAAACGTGTCTGACGTCTAAAGATATACCCACTTGCTCAGAATTTATTGTTTTTTTGCTGAAAAGAGGTTTAATATTTGAAAATGCAAATAATTTACATCAGATTATTTGTTGCATTAGTGGATTGAATAAATTAAAATCATTCTTGTTTACTTCTGATAAAGAAAGAAAAAAATTTCTCTTCGTGAAAAAAAATTACATTACCTTTCGAATAGCATAAAATTTAAACAGAAAATTCAAAAAGAAAGATATAATATTGTCGAAGAAGCGAACTTATGTATTTTTTATTTAAGTCTAACCCATCGAAATAAAAACTACTGCTCTAATATAGTCTACGATTTTTGTAAAGGAGGGCATGATAAACTTTTACATTTCCCGAATCAGACTTTAGAAAACAATGAATCTAGTAATTATTCTTTCCCTTCACCACCTCCCTCGTCTCCTTATGTGGAAAGAAAAGATTCTGAAAACAAGCTTTTTATGGCTAGTTTCACTCATTCTAAATGCGTTTTTTAGAGTAATGTAAGGTAGTATTGCTAAAAGCTACTATCTATTACTTTTAAATATCAAAAGTAAACAAACATTCTCTTTATTTTTTATTTCATTGAAAAATATTACATTTAGCATTACGCGAAAAAAATCGAGAACAAGAAACTTCGCTTTTGTTCTTTAAAATTATCTTGAATTATCATTACAAAAATAATTTTTTAAGGACAACTAAAACAACCTCTTGATATTTCCTATGTTTAAAAGTATTATATTTAACATTATGAGGAAAAAAATTAAGTATTTAAAGATGTTTCTTTACCATAAAAATTTCATGTAATTTGTCAAATAAATTCTCATTAAAAAAATTTTAATAAAACTTTTTAAAAGCGTATACAAATAATTTCAGCATTATTAATGGTTTAATAACATAGTTTTCTTTGTAATAACCCATAAACTAAAGAATATTGGTTCAAACAATAATTATTTTGACATTTTTAACATTCACCCCATCATATGTAGTTAATCCCTTATTGGAGACAAATTTCAAAATTGTCCCCTAATCGTAATCCAAAAGTTCTGAAAAATTAATTTAGCTAATTTTTATCAAGAACTTTCTACTTAACATTTTTTTATGAAAAATCGTTGACTTGATCTCAATGAGTTTTTATTTAATACGAAACGTAACACTTTTTCAGTAAATAATAACACGGTAGAATTTTTTTTTTTAGTTGCATTTATATAACTTGATCTTATGTTTATATTATCGCCTATACAAAGCCGAATACCTCTTCATGCTTGGTGAGTTTTTATAAACTGGAAAACAGCTCTCGTGAAGTATTATTAAAGATCAAGTCCGCCAAAGTGGGAGGATCTTTAACTTAATGCGATTTCAGATACCCGAGCGATCTAGTAAAGATTTAGAGAAGAGATGAATGGAGGTCGTGGGCGAAAGAAATTGATGACACAGACGGATCTCCAACACCATTCATTTTAAATTCTCAACTTTTCCACATGAAACTCAACTCAATCATTCTACAACTCGTTCCTCCAAACACAAAGAGGATGACCGAGCGATAGATTGAAATAGTTATCAGACAGAACTTGCGCTACAAATCTATTATTAATTGTTTATTCCCACATAGTAGGAATCGAAAAATTAGCTTAAGGTCATCAGGATGCTACTCTCCAAGATAATATTTAGTAAAAGGCGAAAGATTAGCACGATTGATGAAGCGAAGCCAGGACGTGATGATTGCGGAAACTGCGGAAACTAATAATTGGTGCACCGGAGTACCTGGCCAAAAAGGCCACCTCCGTAAATTATATGATTACAAACTGAATCAAAGGCCATTGATATTAAAATTATTTGGGTTAGTAAACTTAATGTTAGTAGTTAAATAATATTGTGGAAAAGAAGAACAAGGATAACACAGACAGGTAATAATATAAACAATGAAAAAAAAATTATTATTATTTATTATTAATTATTATCTATTTTTTATTTATAATTATTTACAAATAAGCTGTGAGTGATTAGCATTGTTAGTGGTTGAATTAGTAATTTGAATCAGAATGAGCCGCAGTAATTCCGCGAAGGATTGGGCGAAGGTGGAAAAGGGTAATGATGATAGAGGAGATGAGGAGCCAGTCAGGGGGATAGAAAAATCAGCAATACGACTCAAACGGTGTCTTGGAGATTATTATATTAATGGAGAATGGCCTTAGGCCGTCTCCTGCACTTAGGGTCATCTGGGTCATAGTTAGAGGAAGACCAAATAAGGGGGTTGAAGTGTCCAGTGCTCTTGAGAAAATACTTAAGAGAACTATTTTTGTATAAGTCAAGAAGGCTAGGCGTACAGTTGTCATTACAGATATTTTTTTTCCTGAAATACCAGGGAGAATTTGTGATATTGCGGAGCGTTTTGTTACAAGCACTCTGTAAGAGTTTAAGATTTGTCTTTGCAGCCCCCCCAAAGGCGGGTGCGCATATGTTAACAGGGGGGGGGGTGAGAAACATTTCATAAATTAGAATCCTGTTATTAGTGCTGAGGGGAGAGTTCTTTTTCAGAATAGGATAAAGTGCACATTTTGCAGCTATGAATTTATTCTTAATGTTTTTAAAATGATATTTGAATGTCAGGGTTTTATCCATATTGACACCTAAGTACGTGGCGTTCGTTTCCCATTTGAAAGAGAAGTTGTTATCAATGATAATATCCTTCTTGTAGGTCTTTTTTCTGGTGAATAGCACCGCCTGAGTTTTGTCGATATTGAGGACAAGATTCCAATTTTGGAAGTAGTCAATGATGGTGAGGAGATGGTAAATAATATTCCTGTTGATATCACTGACATACTTGCTTTGTGTGGCAATAGCTGCGTCGTCAGCGTATAGTGCAGTCAGAATACCAGGATCTCTAGGGATATTATTAATAAAAATTAAAAATAGGAGGGGTCCTAGTTTTCTGCCCTGCGGAACACCGCTATTAATGGGTCTTAAGGTTGAGAAAAAGGTGTTGCAGTTGACCATGAACTTTCTGTGCGTTAGGTAGGATCGTATAATTAGAATAAGTGGTCTAGGGAAATTGTATTTAATTAATTTATAGATAAGTGCATCGATCCATACCTTGTCGAGGGCTTTAGCCAAATCGAGAAAGACGGCACCTGTGTGCTTGTCGTGTAGCCATCCTTCGTGTATGTATTCAATGAGCCTGATGAATTGGTGTTGTGTGAAATGTTTAGGGCGAAAGCCAAATTGCTCGTCGATAATAATGTGGTTATCATCGCAGAAGTCTCTCATTCCGCACAAGATGATGTCCTCAGCAATTTTGCTCAGTGAGGAGAGTAAACTTATTAGTCGATAGCTTTCTGGTTTTGTTGGGTCTTTTCCTGGCTTTAGGATAGGTTTAATGACTGCGATCTTCCAATCAGTGGAGAAGTATGATAAGCGGCATAAGCGCAGAGCTAAGTCAATAATGCATGTTATTTAGTGGAACACGATGATTAAATCCTGTTTTAAAAACATAAGATATTTTGTTTTAAATATGAACTGGTAGAAAAAAATATTATTAAATGAATTTTCGCAGAATTTAATGAATACTTAATATTTGATCTCGTTATGCCCTTAACGTCTGTGTGAATGGACTTTTTCGAAATTTCTTCTGAACATATTGAAATAAATTAACTTTCTTGTATAAGGATAAATATTGCAGTTTCAATTTGAAGAAAGCACCTCACCGAGTTTAGAAAAAACGCGTTAATGTAAGCATTACTATGGGATAAAATTTGGAGCTTTTAAAATTATTTTTCTTTTATTTTTTATTGATTTGAAGAGTTTCTAATTCAACATTTGTTTTCCTTTAAAAATGTGCAAAACTTAATGAAAAACGGAAAAAATAGAGAGAATCTTTTTTTCTACTTTATATCCAAGGACATTATTAGGCTTCAAATGAAATCTCAAATACGAAGTAATATACATAGCATTGGAATGGGATCTGTAAGAAAAGGAAGAAAAATAAGTACAATCCGCGAATTGCATAACTTTGCAAAACCCGCTGAAATACAATAAAAACAACTTTACTTTTTCGTTGAAGCTTTGCGGAGAATTGGGACAAGGTAAAAGCTATTTCCTTGTCAAAACTTTTCCAGTAATGTGTGAACGTCTTACGCTGCATACAATCGTTTATAACTGAAATCATGAAGTCATAGCTCTTAAATGTTACAAAGTCTAAAAAGCATAAGTTATTAAAACTTTAAAAAATATAACAATCTTTGAATAGTTGTGTGTGACTCGGCCAAGAGGATGTTATAAAATATCCTGACAGAAAGTCCACCAATCACATTCAGCAGCTAGCTACAGCGCTAATGTGTTTGTGACTCAGACTCTTTTCCAGTCTAACCGATAAATTAACCCCGAAATAAGGATTTATCTCTTTACTAAAATAGGGACAGTGGGAACGAACAAAAAAATCATGCACCCCAAGGAACTACAGTTTGTGGATGTGGTGTGAGCGTCAATCCACCTAACTCAAGAGCCTGAGTTAGGCGAGATCAGGGGGATCTAATGAAAGAGCCTGAGATCAGGAGAGCCATCGTGATGATCAATGCTTACACCAGTGTCAGGTACGCATGGTGTTCTGTCTTGCATTACAAAAAAAAAAAAAAGAAAAAAAAAGCAACGAATGTGAAAAAATATTCAAAATTGAGCTTTTTATATATTCGGCATTTTTGTATGATAAGCTACTCTTTATAAAACACTGTTTATTTTCAAATTAAATCTTACTTTAATAGTTATTTGAAATTCTATTTTACCATTCAGAGCATTAGCAGTAGAATAAAGAAAAGATTTGCCAAGCCACTTTTTCAAAGTCAACCAGGAGGCGTGTTCTTTCTTTATTTTTTATTTTATTTATTTATTTTTTAATGCGTGGTAGAGTAATAGTTTTTTTGTTGTTCGAGGCCTTTAAGTACCGTAGGGTCCTTTCAACTCTCCATCATGTGATTCAATCACGATCGTTAGTCGCCTTCTGAAATATTTCTAAGGAACTATCATATTTACCTTGTGAATAAGCAAGTTCTTCGACATTACCCATCATTTCCACTTTTGTAATGTATTTCTTGATAGACTTCAGAAGCCATGTTGTACTCCCGGGATTTGCAAAAGATCTTAGTCTTGCAATAATTAAGTGATAATCATGAATTAAAAGAAGAAATTTAGAGAAAAGATTTAGTACAAAATCCTAAAATAGATGTATGTACGTTGCAATTTCCAGTTTTGAAATACTCTGCAATAACAATATTTTTATTTTTTTTGGAATTTATAATTTGATGGGAAATAAGAGCAGCTTGTAGCATAAAATAAAACATCGGTATTGCAACTGTTCAGAAAGCAATATGTTACTTATGAAATAATGTTAGGCATTTCATACATCGAAATTAACTCCCCAGCTTCAAAATGGCATTTTTTTCTTTCTTTCTTTTAAAGTTTTATGTTTGGAATTTTTTCGAAAATATTTAGAAAACTATGATATTCCTTTTTTTTTTTTTTTTTTTTTTTTTTTTTTTTTTTTTNTTTTATTTTTTTTTTTTTTTTTTTAAGTGTTTGTTCTTAGTCGTCGTGTAATGAAACTGCTTTGAATCACAATCTTATTTATAGACAGATGCCGGGAAGGTTTTTCAAAATATTTTGGGGTTAGAATTCTTGTGTCTTTCGGCAAGAAGAATTTTATTAAAAATTGTTATTAAATCAAAGTAAAGACAATCCTACCAATGGCAAAACCATCAATGGAAATGAGTTCGGAATATTTAATTGAATACTAGACGAGCCGGATTTTTTATTCCTTGCTAAAACGATTGTTAAACGAACAGCCATATCACTATCACTAGGTTCAACGACCCAACTAATACTAGGTACAACGACCCAAACTATACTTTAACGCTTAACTAGGTAAGTTAAGCGTTAAAGTATAGTGTGTCACGTCCTGTAGCATACCTCAAAACGAATAAAATTGTATTTGTAAGCGTACTTACTAGAAGTAAATAAAGTATAATTGAGCACAGGATTTTTAATTGAAAATTCTAATCAAACAGTTTTCTTTTTATTTTAGTGGAGGATAAATTAAATTTTTGAAGTATGGAAGTAGTTTTACTTTTGGATGTACGGAACTTATAAGGCTATAATATAAAAAATAAAATTTTAGGTTTAAAAAAAATTCTTTCCTTCCACTTTTGATCTTTGAACTATTGTTTTTAAAGAAACGCCTATTTTCTATGAAGAATCAATCTAGATGATTTATAAATAAGTTTATTCTGAATTAAATAAGTTCATCAGCGTAATGTTATATTTTCGTGTAAATAAAGCATGTAGAAGAAAGTAGGCGTTAATTTTCCTAGCATGTAAAGTTTTAAAAATATGACATCTTAAGGGGAAAAACAATCTTAATTCAAAAAAATTTAAGCCATTAAACAACAAATATTCAAAAAGCAATAAAAAGAAGAGAAAAATTTTTTTTCCCCCTATTGGGTATTTTTGATTGTATTCCAATACATTAATTTTACTTTTTAAACCATGTACCAATATATATTTTAAATTTTAAAGTATATAGAATTATAAATATTACTTTATATGGCTAAAAATCCTGTCAGCTTATAAAAACTAAAACTCGGTGAGATTAACTTCAGTGAAGTTAATTTCCCTGGGTATGAATTTCATTAAACAGAACGAATAAATAAAACTAGCCGATTCTTTTCTAACATTAAAAGCTTTCCGTGAGGATTGAAAAGTCAGATGAGTGTGTTATTACAATTACATTTGACCATTAATAAAAACATCTTAGAATATAAATGAATAGGTACAAAATTCTGAAAGGTTTTATAGTCGGTCATGTCTGAGTTAATGGGGCTTTACTTCTGTTTATTAATGATGACCCACTTTTCTTTCTTTTTTTGTTTTATTGACACTTTTATCTATATTCATCATTCCCCCCTTTGAAACACATTACTTAGATGTTTTTATGATTCTGAAAGAAAGCACAACGTTATAGAAATGAAAATTACCTCAACTCAAAAAGCTAGGCATAGAAATTGGTACATATTATAGTGCACATAGTAATGCATAAAATAACAAAAAAATTAACAAGATAATTATGGTGTAACAGAAATTAGCATATGTATAAATGAATAAGTAAGATTATTCAATTTGAAATAGAAAAACTACCTTCAATGTGGAGTAAGATCACCTCTAGCAGCAATTCAGCTATGCTTTCAATTATGCGGTCTGTTATCAGTGCGAACCAATGTCTGCAAAACAATTGCAAGCGTGACAAGGTTCTGAGGAGGATTGAGAGCAATGAAATTAACACCATATATGCAATGCAATTAGCATTCAATGAAATAAACACCATAGCTTCAAAATGGCATTTTTTTCTTTCTCTCTCTAAAAGTTTTATGTTTAAAATTTTTTCGAAAATATTTAGAAAAGTGTAAAACTTATTTATTAATTTTTTAAAAGTGTTTGCACTTTGTCGTCGTACGATGAAACTGCTTTTAATCACATTCTTATTCTTAGATATATGGCAGGAAAGTGCTTCAAAATATTTTGAGGTTAGAATTTCTGCGTCTTTCGACTTATAAGGCTATTATATGAAAATTTAAATTTTAGGTTTAAAAGGCTTTGCTTCCTATTTTAATCTTTGAACTACTGTTTTTAAAGAAACGCCATTTTTCGATGAAGGGGTCAATCATGATGATTTTATGAATAAATTACTTCATTATTAAATCAGTTCAGGAGTGTAAGATTATATTTTCCTGTAAATAAACCATCCAGTCGAAAATAGGCGTTAATTTTCCTAGCATATAAAGTTTTAAGAATATGAGCTCATAAAATGAGGAAAGTGAAAAAAAAAATGCTCAATTGAAGAAACTTTTAGGCATTGAACAACAAAGTGAAAGAAAAAAAAATTAACTGTAAAATAAAATTTTCTTCCCGCTATCGGCATTTTTGATCCTATTCCAATTTCCTAATTCATTTTTGAAACTATTACCAATATATTTTTTAAAATTTAACGTATAATAAAATTAATATCCTTTCTAGTGATGAGTCCATTTTCACCGGAATCACAGAGTGCGGACGTATTAAGTCTAGCTCTGTGCGAACATGCCATATTACCGGAAAGGACGCGGCGGCAAGGTTTTATCTACCGCGCGCGGACACGATGCGACCATCTCCCTTGAGCAAATCATTGAGACCTGCGGAATTCCCGCGAAGTATCTGCCATCGAAAGAACGTGTGGATAAGAGAAATCTCTATGGATTCTTCACGCATTTTTCCATTGAAGAACTGAATGAAGCGAACTCTCTCCTGAGGAAGTTCCTCGACACCCTAGAACTTGGACCCTACTACAAGCACTTCTTGAACATTTCTGACGCTGCCCATCATGCCAGATACCTGTACTACCTTCGACAACGGGAATCCAAAGAAAAGCCGAGCCTAGGAATCCCTCCCAAGGACAGCGACAGATGTACTGAGACACCAAGTGCCGATCACCCAGCAAAGCCCGAACCGATGGAAGAGGTTTTACCCCCGGAAGTCGAGATCGTGCCTGAGTCTACTTGTGCTGAAACTCCAAAATCACCTGAGGTTGAATTAGTTCCCATCACCGAGACACCTGAGACTAGCAAAGAAAAGGAGCCTGATTCATTGACTTCCCCTGCTAAAAGGCCAAGGAAGAGGAATAAAAGGACCCATAAAGCCAGCGTTCCAATGGCGCCTTCTCCTGCTAGCCCTGAAACCCCATCAGCGACCATCCCTGCAGTACCAGTTCCGATGGAGCCTTCTCCACCGAAAACTCCTTCAATTCCGCCGAGAAAACTCAGATTTCTCGTGCGAGGACTCACCGTAGACCACCCGACGGACAGTCTCCGGAACGATATCGAGGCGAATGGACTTCGCCCAATCAAAATCGAGCAACTTAGAAAAAGGCGTGGCGACGGCTACAAGCTCCTCCCCCTGTTTCTAGTGATACTCCCAGACTCCCCTGAACATCGGGAATTCATCGACGTGAAGACTCTCCTTACTCTGCCAGTAAAGATTGAGAAATTTCATGGAGGGCGCTTAGCTATCCAATGCTATAAGTGCCAGAAGTTTGAACATACGCAGAAATCCTGCCCCAACGAACCTGCTTGCATGAAGTGTGCCGGAGCCCACTTCACTTATCTCTGCACGAAGCCTCTCTCCCTCCCAGCGACGTGTGCCAATTGTAAAGACGCCCACCCAGCCTGTTTTACAGGATGTAGTGCCCGGCCTAAGAGAAATCATCGAGCTTCACAGAACAGACCAAAAGACTCCATATCGAACGCCACTAGGTTCCTGAAGGTCTTCAAAGAACTTCAGGAGTTACTCAAAGATGAAGCAGTAATCCAGCTGCTTACTTCTCTCATTCCAACACTCAAGACCTAGCCGACGGAATATCACCCTCAAGCCCACCTCAACCACGGACGATCTCCTGCCCCACCTGATTTACAACATCTACCTCAGATCTGCTTAGGCAGTATTTTAAGAACTTTCCCATTGAGATGAATGAGTTAGGGCCCCTTCGGGGCCGATACTTAGATACCCACCTCACATAGGCATAGTAGTGATGAGTCTACTGTCAGCTTCTTGGAATAACGTAACATAAACTCGGGGATTTTAATTTCATTGAAGTTAAATACCCTGGGTGTGAATTTACAATCGATGGTCTTCGCTGCTCTGAGGCAGGGGTGAAAGGGAGACGGAAAAGAGAAAAGGCTGGTAGTAAAACCATTTCAGTTATAACTAGTATTCGGGAGGAGATAACTTATTCTCTTTAAAAACAATTTAACAATATCTACTTTATCCCTGGAAGATAAGCAGTTTTATATATGGACTAAAATTATGAAAGAAATCTTGATAGTTACAGTTATTTTATTTTTCTCAAAAAAATGTTAAAATGAAATGTCTTTCGTACCTTTCTTTTCCGTCTTGCTATATAAGGGCTTTCAGCCATGCTCTGAGGAGATGCTGGCTGTAACGTGATAGTTAATAGATTACGGTGTAAACTAATATTTTTTTAAATATTAGTTTATGCCGATAATGGAAATAATTGAATTTAATTTCTTTTAATAAGTTGCATCGATTAACTTCTGATAAGCAAATCAGAAAAGTACTAAACGAGACGATAATATCTATCATGAACAAGACGAAAAGTAACGCCTATTTTATGGAGTAACAGAAATGGGAGAGAAGTTGTTTTTGTTTAGCTTACTCAGTTCAGTCCATCTGAAAGCCCTTATATAGCAAGACGGAAAAGAGTAAAAACTGGTACAAAAGACATTTCATTCTAGTATTATTTTTCGAGAAAAATAAAATATCTGTAACTATCAATATTTCATTTATAATTTCAACATATATTAAAAACTGCTTCGTTTCCAAGATTCAGTAGAAATTGTTAAATCGTGTAAAAAAAGAATAAGTAAACTCCTCCCGAAAACTAGCAATAACTGAAATAGTTTTACTACAGCCTTTCCACTTTTCCGTCTCGCTTTCACCCCTGGTTCAGTCATCACCAAGGCCCGGATTTTGATGACATTTGCATTTTTGGACATTTTTTGTTCTCTAGAGCATTTTTTTAGATTTATAGGGCATTTTTCTTTAAATTTTTTGGCGTATTTTGCATTTTGAAGCATTTTTTAAATTTTTTGTTAATTTCTTCCAATTTTTATTATTTTTTTTATCATTTTTTATTATTACACTGGCTTCCAAACAATGAAGAAAATCTCAAGGATATTAACAGGGGAAGCAACATCTTTTCAAATTGAAGAAGAATTGTCAGTAAGTGAGACCATCTTTTTCAAGTACGCACATATAACATCAGTAGACGTTGAAAGAAGCTTCTGCAGGTATACAAATTTACTTTCAGACAAGAGACGCTCGTTTACATTTAAAAATATCAAAAATCATTTAATAATCCAATGTAATTCTGATATTTAGTAATATTATGAAATTGAAGTTGTTATATTCATTAAAGTTTTTATGCAAAATGAAAATGTTTTTTAGTCAATATATTTTCCTTTTTTTGTTATTTTAGGATATAAAACATATTTTTCAAACTTTAATGAACGTCGAACAAATATTGCATTGCTTTATATTTTTTGAAATGACTCATAATAATTTTTAAGAGTGAAATATTGTTTAAGTTCAATATTTTTACTTTATTTAAGTCATGTCAAAAGGCATTTTTAGCGCAATTTTCGCATTTTTAAGGGCATTTTTCGCACTTTTTAAGGGCATTTTTCGCACTTTTTAAGGGCATTAATTGAGATTTTTTAGGTCATCAAAATCCGGGCTCTANCACGGTTTGCATGAAGGACACACCATAATAAACAAGTCAAAAGAGGTCATATCGGTTCTGGCAAAATAAGAGTTCTTTCTATATCTCGAGAATATGTCACCTTTTTTTAAACAATAGAGCAATTTTTTCTAAATCTCGAGAATATGTCACCTGTTTTTTAACAATAGAGCGCTTCTTCCTTAATCTCGAGAATATGTCACCTCGTTTTAACAATAGAGCGATAAATGACTGAAGCAAATTTTCACTTCAAACTGAAAAGAATTACTTAATATTATTAATATCTTATGAAATACAGCAGTTTTAAGCTCAGAAATTATACAATTTATTTCTTTTATTAAAAATAAAGTTATCTCTTTGTAAATGTCCCCTTTCAAAGAAAGCTGTCGTAAGCAGCTGTATACTCTCTAACCGGAAGTAGAGCAGGTCAAGAGCTCGAGTTTGTTGTTTACACTGAAAACACCATCCGGAGGTGCACGGCTAATACCGTAGATAATAGAAACCCACCAGAAGAAGTAAAGTGCCCATCTTCTGGGTACTACATACATACTAAACTACAGGCCTAGAATTATTTCCTCTGGTAGGGAATACTAGTGCAAGGTAATATATTAAGTGGTACAGTTTTAATATTATTCGTCAATATTATGGGGAGATATAAGGCCATGTAGTCTTACAGAATACTTCCAGGTTAGCTTTTCCGGTGTATTTCAAAGTCATTTGGCTCACAATAAGTTCATTCTACTTTGAGACTCTCTTGCGTAGCATTTCTTGTATACATGGTATTTGTAACCTGATTTATTTTTTGAGTTTACAATGGGTTCTATGTCTGAAATTCGAAGTGGTTCTTGCTGTGTAGCTTAGCATTTGAAAACTTAACATTTAAAAAAAAATAGTTGTCATAAACTGCTTATTACCTTCACAGGAATGTACCAACTCGAAAATTTAAGCTTATCGATCTTTTGTAAAATTAGCTTAACCTCGTAGCTCGAACAAAATGCTAGCACTACTGTATGATGGTTCATGGCTTGCAACAAGAACAAACAGTAATAAGTAATTAAAAAGAGGTCGTGCCAGGGGTTGCTAAAAAAACGAGTTCTTTATAAGAAACCGTGTCATCTTTTTTTAACAATTATCGTTAATAAAATGTAAATTATCGTTTCAAACTCTCCAGATTTACTTTATACCATTAATATCTTATGAAATACATTAGACTTGAGCTGGGAAGTCACAAAACTAATCTCTTTTATTGAAAACAAAATTACCTGTTTAAAGACATCCCCTCCCAGAATAAGCTGTAATAAGCAGTTGCGAACTTTCTGGAAGTCGAGCAGGTTTAACATATAAAAAGTAGGCGTTACTATCCAAATTCTACGAGTTAGGCCATTCTTAATTCGTAACCCGTTTTCTTAAAAATCTTGCAGAAAGCGGGGCAGTTGGCATCCCTGTAAAGTTAAATCTTAGCCCAGAAAGGCACCGCTGCGGTACATGACCTTTCCAAGAAAATTTTGGGGTAATTTTTGGCCTTGATGACTACTTTCCCGCCTCCACCTACATCGTCTCCTTATCTGGCACCAGAAGGAAAAACAAACCTTGTATGGCCACTTTCAATCATTCTGAATCCGTTATTTTGAGTATTGCAATAATTTATGTGCATGATTCTTCCGGAAACAGGCATCGTTTACTGATAATAGATCTATGACTAATTTTGCTAGCTGAAAAACAGCCTGTAAATGTCTCGGTTTCACCAATTAATGATAATTGCATGACAGTTAAATCAAAACTCGGTGCAACGATATTTAACGTATCTGGTAGTTTTCATATATCTTTGGAATTTTATTCGATACCCAACATCTCTGATTATTGCTCTGTTGACTGCATTGATGTCAAATCATTAAATATTCTTAAGAATTTAGTTTTGGACCCTGGAGTCTACATACCTTCCAAATATTCTTTTGAGAGTAGCTAAAAAAATTTTTTGATTTGTTGAAAACTGATAAATTAAAGGGGAATGATACTTTGAATCCAATGGATAGTGAATTTGAATATAATGTTAGTAGGAGCCGCGATGGATCAAAGGAGAGATCGTTCGACTCCCAGAGAGGTGAACCGGGTTCGAATCCCGGCGATGACTGGTCATTACGAATTACGCACCGACCCCAGTGCTGCCGTGAAATATCCTCAGTGGTAGAAGAATCATGGATTAGAGTTCCCGTGCCGTTAGGCAAACCATGGAAGGCTCCCGTGGTCTCCATATATAAAATATTTTTGCTAAAAATTACTACCTATTATTTTTACTTATCAAAAGTAAACAAACATTCTCTTCATTTTTTTTTTTTACATTGAAAAATATAACATTTAACATTGCACGAAAAAAATTGAGAACAAGAGATTTCGTTTTTTTGTCTTTAAAATAATCTTGAATTATTATTAGAAAAAGAACTTTTTAAAGACAACAAAAACAACCTCTTGATATTTCCTGTGTTTAAAAGCATTATATTTAACATTATGAGGAAAACAAACTGATGTATTTAAAGATGTTTCTTTACAGTAAAAATTTGATGTAATTTGTCAAATAAATTCGCGTTAAAAAAATTTAATAAAACTTTTTAAAACCGCGTACAAATATTTTCAGCATTTTTAATTGTTTAATAACTAAGTCTTATTTTGTCTTTGTAATAACACATGAAATAAAGAATATTGACTGAATCAACAAATATATTGCCATTTTTAACATTCACAGCCATCATATGTAGTTAATCTCTTCTCTTAAGTCGAGTCAAATTTCAAAATTGTCCCCTAATCGCAATCCAAAAATTTATTTAGCTAAATTTTACCAAGATCTTTACTACATACCGTTTCTTATGAAAAATCTTTGAACTTGATCTCAATGAGTTTTTATTTAATACGAAACGTAACGCTTACTTTTTCAGAATACTAAATAATTATACTATGAAGCATAACGCCTACTAATGTTTACTAAATTGCAAAGAGCATCAGTAAATGATTACACAGTTGAAATTTTTTTTAATTGCATTTATATAACTTTATCTCAAGTATGTATTATCGCTTACAAACGTCGAATACCTCTTCATGATAGGAAAGTTTTTTAAAACCTGAGAACAGCTGTAATGAAGTATTATTTACGATCAAGTCCGCCAAAGTGGGCGGATCTTTAACTTCATGCGATTGCAGATCCCGAGCGATCTGGTAAAGATTTTGAGAAGAGATGAATGGATGTCGTCAACACAAGAAATTGATGACACTGACGGACCATTCATTTTGAATTCTTAACTCTTCTACATGAAACTCAACCATTAGACAACGCGATCAGGGTGACTCCAAACTCAAATTGGGTTACCGAGCGATAGATCAAACATACCCTCCAACTGCTACGGAATTTCCGTAGTTTCAGAAATCTTCTTTTCAGACGGTAGCAAAATTAATGTCTTAATATTTAAAAAAAATTAATTTTAGCGTAGCTTGTCCACTATTACTTATAAAAGTGCAGGTCATATGGCTAGATTCTTAAGTTCTGATGAAAGTTTTATGAGAGATCCATTTGCTTTAAAATTATTATTAGAACTTTTAACTTAGTCTTGCCTTCCACGCCAGAGTAGTAGCGCAGAAGGCTTAGAGATATATTTTTTGTTTTGGATTACCTGGTCATAGATACTGTTTCTGAAAATTATAGAAAATATGATGAAATTTCAAATAATTGCATACTGGTAGATATTAAAAAATTTAAATTCAGTTCATCATTTTTTTAATAAGCTAAAATAACAAAACAAGGCAAACACAATTTGCTGTGTTTAATGGTGTAGGACTCTCTCTGATGGCCAGAATTTTAATGAATTTACGTTATTTCGTAGTACCGTTTTAATTGCCAAAAAAAAGGAACATTTGAAAAATGTCTTATTATTTCATGAGATATTAACATTTTTAACTGTCTGAATTTTTTTTAATTGAATATTAATTTAATTCACTGTGATCACCGTTTAACTTAGGATCGCAATTTACAAATGCAAGCTGTCCGCACTGGGGAGTAAAGCATGGAAAAGAAGGTAGGCGTTACTATCTAATGAATATTAACTTTGCGTGTTGTAGATTAACTCTCAAGGTAATGACCACAAGTGTATGTATATTTTATAGCATAGGCCATCTATCATTCCTCATCATATTCCTCCTATGTATTGCTGACTCCTCCCATTTCTTGATTGTAATTCATGTGTAAGTGCCCTTCGATAAGTTGAAATAAAATTTTAAGATGAAGTAGAATAATATCCTTTTAGATTGTGAGTCCCCAAATTCGATTATATATTATATTTTAAGACCACTGGAATGTTCCTTTACTCGATTGTCACATGATCACCACCGGGGGAAAAACTTTTCTTGTTGCATGTAACAGAAGATGAAATAACTGAATTCTTATTCTTTAACTGTTTCAATTTAATAGTAATAATAAAAAAAAGCTACACACAGAAAAATAATGTTTTTTTATTGATAAATTTTTATAGATTTTTTGGAACTTATTATTGATTGTGATACCTCGAATTGTAGTATGTATTTTACTTTAAGACCATTTCAATATTTCTCAAGCTACTTACGCGACCCCCTTCTTCCCTAAAAAAAACGTTCTTGTTGTATACAACAGAGGGGGAAAAGATTGCAAATATATATTAGTTAGTAACTGACGTAATAAAAAAATCCATTCGTAGAAATTGAAATATGTCCTATTGAGAATTTTTTAATAAATATTTATGTAATGTGAGATTTATAACGAGAGAAGGCAATCGAGATAATGTTAATTATTGAATTATGTCTTTCCCTTGCAACTTCTTTGTATTTTTGGCATTTAAAAGGGACATGAAATATGATATTATAATTACGTGGTTCTTGAAATAACAGATGGCTGATCCACTGATAAATAATTTATTTTTCCATACCACACTCTTTTTAGCAAAGCGACCAAGTTGAAGGAATGTAACATTTTTAAAGAGTATTAGCAATTTAGAATAAATTTTAAATACTGCTTAATTTCCTTTATTAGCGATATTTTTAAATCAAAGGTCAAACGTTTTTATCATAATTTAATTTTAGGTGACAAATTACAGAATTTTAGGTTTTAGGAAGGAAAATTTAAATGACCAACTTCCTTTAAGTATTATTGCTCAGTAACAGCAGTTGTGTATGTCCACTGACCAAATATCTACTTTCCTTTCGAAAAAAATTGTTCTTTTATTTTTTTTAGTTTTTAATGGTATTGTGAGCATAAATGTACCATGGAATTCATTACAGCTAATTTAAGTCAAATTTAATATTAAACAAGTCTTAACTCAATTTTGTAGCTATTTAAATTTTATGTTAATAATATTAGATATATGCAAATTAAAGTCTATTATTTTCAGACATAATACAAAGCTAGTAACAGTGAAAGATACTTTATGCCATTTAACAAAGAACTACACAAATTGATGGCAAACTTCGTTTTCCTATTACTAAAAATTTTTTTTACCAAGTTCAGTTATCAAAAAATTTTTTTATTTTTAAAAATTGGGAAAGTTAAAATAGTTGAAACCTTTTATGTGTCTAACTTTTGAACCTATTTTTCTTACCAAAGAGTTTACAAATTTGTATTCAAGTTGATGATTATAAAACATCGCGTGAAACTCACCCATTTATCATTAACTCCAGCACTAATAACCCAGCACAATTTTATGATTATTTTTATATAATTCTTTATTTTAAAATATAAAATTAGTTTTAAGTTCATATTGGACGCAGTCCAAATGGCTTTGCGAATTAATTTTATGGAACTTTACTGCCTGCTGATTAAATTGAAAGAATAAATTAAGTAAATTTTTTTTTGAAGTTAAGTTTTTTAAATAACTAGTTTCTCCGCCCTTTGCTCTTTCCGCTTTCCAACAGCCATAATTGATTTTCATTCATCGTTGTTAATTTTACATTACACGTCAATGGTTTCCACTGACGATTTGGTTTCAAAACCTGTCTTGTTGGTTGGTCGGGGAGCCTGAGACCGAGATGTGTCTTCACCCCTTCATCATGAGATGAGGATCGATGAGGTAGAACACTGTGGTCAATAACATAAAGCTAGGGATGAGGTGGGGAGAAAAATGGTCCATTGCCATGGTGAGGAAAAGCTGTGAGGTGACTTGAAAATGAGTTGAAAGTAATCATCAAAAATTAAGTCCACTGTGCTTCGCTTGAAGAAAACGTCTCGCTGTTTTTAAGATTACTTATCTCGATTAGATAATTGGCCTCAGCAGCTTCCGCTAGTAACTAAACCCGAAGGACAGTAGAGCTTAGTAATATTAGACCCCTACTTGCAAAACTTGCTTCGACCATTTGGTTTCAGACGCAAATGGCAGCCATTACAGTTTGATCGGACAGGTCCTAGAGGCTACTAACGAAAGGTCATTGCAATCGTTACGTTTTGTGGTCTACTAGACACTTTACTACTGACGCTTACGCGGTGTTTTCACGTTGACTGGATCTGGAAACTATTTCATCTTGATTTTCTGTCTTTAAAACATTAATCAGTCAGCAGACTAAAGCCTCCACACGGTTTTTTGTAGGTAGTCCGATCAGACCACTGTGGCAGGCACACCAATTAGTTAAAGAACCATTTAATATGACATCTATTAAAAATTAGAAAGTGGTAGCAAATATATGTCTAAAGTTTGTTTAATTTATTAATATAATTGGTTTCTTTTATTTACTTGTCAACCACTAATGATTCAATTCTCAAATATATGATACATTTCTCTCAAGTACTTTAGAAATAACGTGCAACTACTTTAAAAACTTCGATATTGAGCTCATTAAAGACAACATAAAATATAGCCCGGCAACCGCCTTTTTCCTATCAGATGGAGTTTTGTCCCGTAAATTTTGTAAGTAGTTGTAAATACTTGTATATATTTTTGCGCATTTATTATCATGTATTTTTCCTATTTCTCTGAGGCTAGGTGGCTACTGTGCACCTGAGAAGCTCAGGGATAATACCTCCAGGGGAGGCGAGGCAGTCTGCCACAAAAACCTCTTCTCTTTCTTAAATTTGTTTGTTTAATCTCGCTACTTCATTTTAATTTTCTCTCTGTAAATGTTGCTGAACCCCAACTTTCTCCATTCAGTTGCGCTTCGGCGATTTATTATTTATTTCCACTCAGATGAATTGGTTAGAACCCCTCACGGGGCTGATGCTAAGATAACAACCACATATGAGTATGAGTACTTTTAAAATAGAATTTGGGTTCATGCGCACAAGTGGTTAGCTTTTTAAATAATCTGCGCAGACTACTTATTAGAAACCGTGTGGAGGCTTTCTGATGTAGGAGGTGATGATCAGACGCTCACGAAGGGCAAGTGGAAACATCGCCGAGGCTAAAGTGAAGAGGTGACGACTAGCTTCCGGAACTCATCATGGATCATAACGCTGGGTGACAACCGAGCCCCCTATTCGGAGAACTTGCAAAGCACGCCCGTCTCTGAAGGCGTCTTCTTCTCGAATGGGGGTGGTGAGCATGTTAAAGGATGCTCGATATATTGTGGAGAACTCGGTGTTAAGCCCGAAGGGACACTAACCGATTCCTCGTATTCTGGTAATCATAAGCTAAAGAGACATATCGCTGGTTCAAAACTAAAACACTTCTGCACTCACTTCTCATGTTATTTGAATGTGCAGTAAGTGTAGAAGTGTAGTTTTAGTTTTGAGCCAGCGATATAAACAAAAAATCAAACAAGTCATAAAATATTAGAAGTTAGGGTTGGAGAAAACTCCATTGTCAAAAATTATGATATCGAGCACTATAAAATAATGTTAAAATAATTAGATATATACAATAATAAAAGTTGGATACATACAAGGTAATTGAATATGATGGGATGAGCAGAATTAATTGAAATAGATTTTAAAACAATATTTACATTATATACATGTGTTTGTGTAGAAAGAGTTCCTCTGCAAGCACAGCGACCCAGCTGTCCCGGTATTACCGCTCGTACCGGGTTGCTCACTGTGTAAATTAACAGGTATGCGGCTGACCCAGTTCGGACCCTTTCGGGGCGGAGTCTATATGGGCATCTAAATGGGGCAGAGTCTATTAGATGTTGCTCATCCCAAAAATTAGCTAATTTGCTGCAAGTAAAATTTTGTAGCTCTGAGCTACATTCCTTATATTCTTTATTTGCTTTATAGTTTCCGAATGAGATATTTAAACTTTTAGCGCCATCGTATATTTCTTTGGCTTTAGTTTCTATATCATTCTTATTATCCTTAAAGAACATGCAATAATAAACTAATTTTAAAGTGCTTTCAATCAGATTAGTAAAGTCATTTTTGACTCAATCCTTAGATTGTAAAATGGTGTCCTCGTTATTGGTAGTCGATTGTCCCTTGAGTGTCACCTTATTTTTCCTCTTTTTCACCTAACCGTGTTGGGTTCCGAAAGGCTCTCAGTCGGTCAGTACGGTTTCGGTGTTGCCGTCCCCGCCGGTGCCGAAAGCGTTCCAATCAGTCCGAATCTTCTGATCTGTGGACCTCGATTTTCATGTCCCTTTCTATGATCCCTGAAAAGGACTGGGGTGCGTGAGTAGTCTCGAGATTGTTGAGTCCAACTAGCGGGATACACAACCTCTCGGGGGTCTGCTCCCCGCAGTACTTGGACTGACCTTCGCTAGAAGATTCTAAAAGCTGTAAGAGTCGCTCCTTGAAACAAGTCTTACTTAGTTCAGATCGTGTCGTCCTGATCTTTTGTCTTTTTCTCGCATGTTAGAGGACTTGGATATGAGTTAGGCCGAAGTACCAGACCGCGAACGCGGGCACCTCACTTCTTCTTCTGAGATCTGGCCCTAGGGCAACTGAGATTAGTGGCTTTGGTTCAGGGAAGGGGGAAAGTATTATCAGTTTACTAATATAGGTTGGCTATCGATATTGGCATGTTATCATCATCATCAACATTTATCTAGGCGCCTGGGACCATTAGCGGCTTTTTTCCCATTCGTCTTGAATTTTGATCTTTGGGGTGGTTCTTTCTGGTCATTGGAATGCAATTGAAGTAAAAGGAAATTAAATATTTTGAATTTTAGATAAAATTACGTCACTACAAAAATGAGCTGCCATCGGTCTGAGGTTTATGTCTTCTCTTAAGTTTTCAAAAGTAAAAATTTCGTTGAATCCTGTGGTGTCACAATTAATGGTTTTTTCAAAAAATCTGAAATTTAGCTTTGCAATGTGATGATCTAAAGAATCTATGTTGAGGTCGCGATGTATGTTTTTATTTCTGATAAACCATCTTGCTTTTGTTATTTTCCTGAGGATTTTGTTCTGGCATGTTTTGAGTTTTTTAAGGAGTGATGTGGAGATGTTGCACCAAGCTGGAGATGCATAAGTCAGGATGGGACGGATCATTGAGGGGTAGAGTATTCGTTTAAGTCTAAGTTCCATTTTGGGGTTCTGAAGAAGGATTTGTAATCTGTGGCAGGCTGCTTGTGCTTTGTTGATAACTGTTTTGATGTGATCTTTCCAATTAAATTTACTGTTAATGACCAGACCAAGGTATTTTGCGCTTTTGACAATGGGAATTGTCAAAAGCAATTTGATTTTTGGGGAGCATGGCTTTTCTTTTATGCTGAATGAGTAGTAGTTTTGATTTTTGTCCGTTTACTTTGAATTTCCAGTCTAGACACCATGTTTCGATTTCCTTCAGTTTTCCTTGGAGTTTTTGTAGGGCAATGTTGGGTTTGGCATGTTAGAGAAAATTGTTGTAAAATCATATTAAATTTTGTTTTAATTTTTAACTGGTAAATAAAAATATTATTAAATGAATTTACACAAAGTTTAATGGATACTTAACATTTGATTTCGTTCTGAATGTAATGTCGGTGTGAATGAACTTTTTCGAAACTGCTTCTGTAGCACTTATTGAAATAAAGCAACTTTCCTGCATAAGGATAAATATTTGTCTTGATTTGAAGAAAACAATCAATAAAAGACGTATTCTTTTATTATTTTATCTTTTCCTTTATTTATTCTTAAATAGTGCAAAACCTATTTAAAAACGGAAAAAAAATAAAGAGTCTCTTTTTTTTAACTTTATATCCAAGGACATTATTAGGCTTGAAATGAAATCTGAAATGCGACGTAAAATATATAAAGTTGAAATGGAATCTATAAGAAGAAAAAAAATTAGTTCAATCCGCGAATTGCATAACTTTGCGAAACTCGCTGAAATACAATAAAAATAACACCTACTTCTTTGTTGAAGCTTGCGGTGAGTTGGGTCAATTTAAAATCTACTCGTATTTCCTTGTCAAAGCTTTTCAAATAATGTGCGAACGCCTTAAGCTGCTGACAATCTTTATAATTGAAATCAAGAAGTCATAGCTCTTAAATGTTACAAAGTGTAAGAAACATAAGATATGAAATTTTTAGAAACCAAAACCATAACAATCTTTGAACAGTTGTGTGTGACTCGGCCAAGAGGATGTTATAAAATATCCTGATAGAAAGTCCACCAATGACATACATCAGCTAGCTACAGTGCCAATGTGTTTGTGACTCACACTCTTTTCCAGTCTGACCGATAAAGTAACTCCGAAATCAGGATTCTTCTCTATACTGAAATAGAGACAGCGCGAACGAACCAAAAATCGTGCACCCCTAGGAACCATAGTTTGTGGATGAAGTGTGAGTGTCAATCTACCTAACTCACGCAGTGCAATGAAAAACCTGTGATCAGTTGAGCCTCCGCGATAATCAAGGCATATCCCATTGTCTGGTACGCATTGTGTACAGTCTTGCATTAAAAAAAATCAAAGTATGTGAAAAAATATTCAAAATTGAGCTTTTCATATATTCGGCATTTTTGCATGATAAACTACTCTTTATAAAACACTTTTCATTTTTAAATTAAATTCTATTTTACCTTTCATAGCATTAGCAGCAGAAGAAACAGAAGATTTGTCAAGTCACTTTTGCAAAAACTACCTTGAAGCGTTTATTTATTTATTTTCAATTAAATTTTTTTTTAAATTTCTCGGAAGAGTAATAATTTTTGTTGTTGTTGTTCGAGGCCTTTAAGTCCCGTAGGGTCCTTTCAACTCTCCATCATGTGATTCAATCACGATCGTTTGTCGCTTTCTGAGATATTTTCAAGGCACTATCATATTTACCTTGTGAATAAGTAAGTTCGAAATCGACATTGCCCATTATCGAAGTATTTCCTCTGTTGCAAAGTATTTCCTGATAGACTTCAGAAGCCGTATTGTACTCACGGCTTTTGCTAAACGTCTTAGTCTTGCAGTAGTTAATTTATAATCATGAATTAAAAGAAGAAATTATGAGAAAAGATTGACTACAAAATCATATAATAGATGTTTGTAAGTTGTAATTGCCAGTTTTGACATTCTCTACAATAACAGAACTTTTTTTTTTCATAATTTGATGGGAAGGAAAAACAGCTTGCAACATAAAATAAAACATCGGTATGGCAACTGTTCAGAAAGTAATACGTAACTTATGAGATAATGTAATAATTATGCAAGGTATTTCTTTCGAAGGAATTAACACCCCAGCTTCAGAATGGCATTCTGATACATTCTTTCTTTAAAAGTTTTATGGTTGGAATTTTTTCTAAAATATTTAGAAAAGTATAAGATTCCTTTTATTTTTTTAAGTGTTTGCACTTATCGTCGTGCAAAGAAACTGTTTTTAATCACATTCTTATTTTTAGACACTTGGAGGGAAAGTGCTTCAAAATATTTTGAGGTTAGAATTTTTGTGTCTTTCGGTAAGAAGAATTTTATTTCAATTTGTTATTAAATCAAAGTAAAGACAATCCTACCAACAGCAACACCATCAATCAGCGAGCGTGTGTGCTTCTCTTGCAAATGGTGCGGAATATTTAATTGAATTCCAGACACCCCATTCTTTGTTAAAATGATTGTTAACAGCCACATCACTGTATATCTCCATCACAAGGTACAACGACCCGTGTTAACTTAGAGTTAAAAGTCATGGGTGAAAGCCCTTATATAGCAAGACGAAAAAGAGAAAAAACAGGTACGTAAAACATTTCATTCCAGCATTTTTTTTGAAAAAAATGAAATATCTGTAACTATCAAGATTTTTTTTATAATTCTAGCATATATATAAAACTGCTTCTTTTCCAAGATAAAGTAGATATTGTTGAAAAATTTTAAAAAAGAATAAGTAAACTCCTCCCCAAAACTAGCTATAACTGAATAGTTTTACTACCAGCCTTTCCTCTTTTCCGTCTCGCTTTCACCCCTGTTAAAAGTATAGTTTGTTATGTCCTGTAGCAAGGTTCAAATAGAAGTTTGTATTGTATTAGTAAGCGGACTTCTTTGAAGTAATAAAGTATTACTGAGCACTAAATGTCTAATTGAAAATTTTATTGAAACAGTTTTTTTTTTTTAGTAGTAGAAAAAAGTGGAATAAATAAAATTTTTTAAATATGGAAAAAAGTTTAACTTTTGGATGTATGGATCGTATAGGGCTATCATGTAAAAGTTTAAATTATAGATTTTAAAAATCTGTTTCGGCCGACTTTGAATCATTCAACTACTGTTTTTAAAGAAGCTCCTATTTTCTATGAAGAAGTTAATCGTGATGAATATGAAATGCATTCTGTATTGAAAAAGTTAACCAGTATAAGGTTAGATTTTTCGTGCAAATAAACCAGTTAGTAGAAAGTAGGCGTTACTTTTCCTATTATATAAAGTTTTAAAAAGTAGTTCATGGAAAGTGGAAAAAAATTGTTAATTCAAGAAAATTTTATTCATTAAACAACAGATAACAGGCATTGAAAGTGCAAAAAAAGAAATAAAAATTAAGCGTAAAATAGACTTATTTTCCCGCTATCGGGAATTTTGATTGTAGTCCTATTTCTTAATTGTATTTTAAAATAGTTACCAATATATTTTTAAAAATTTAAAATATATAAAATTATAAAAATGAAAATTTTGCAACATGTCTCCTTCTGGAAAGGGTACTAGCGCTCAGGGAGTTCTGCTTCAGTGAAGTTTTATGCCCTGGGTAAGAATATAATTAACAGAAGTTTCTAATATTAGGACCAGGAACCGACCGTGGTGATGGTGACTCAAAAGTTTGATGAATGTGGTAATGCAGCTACAATTGACCATTGATATTAGAGATGGGCAAAACTGCTACTTTTCAGTCACTGTTACTTCTGCTACTGGGATCCAAAAGTAACAGTGACAAATAGCAGTGACTGTTATTATTTCGATATATAATTAATCGATATTTTATATCGATTAATCGTTTTTATTNAATATATAAAATTATAAAAATGAAAATTTTGCAACATGTCTCCTTCTGGAAAGGGTACTAGCGCTCAGGGAGTTCTGCTTCAGTGAAGTTTTATGCCCTGGGTAAGAATATAATTAACAGAAGTTTCTAATATTAGGACCAGGAACCGACCGTGGTGATGGTGACTCAAAAGTTTGATGAATGTGGTAATGCAGCTACAATTGACCATTGATATAAGCATTTTAGAAAAATAAATGAATAGGTACAAAATTCTGTATGAGAATATAGTCGGTCCTGTCTGCGACTATGCATCTGTTTATTAATGCTGACCCACTTCTTTTTTGGAATATTCACTCTTTTATCTATATTTACCTTTGACCCACGTTACGTTGGTAAACTTACTATTCAGAAACAAAGCACAGCGTTATAGATTATACACTAGATATGACCATAACTCAAAATGCTAAGCAATAGAAATCGGTACGCGAATTGCCAGACCATACCGTAGATTAGAGATGGTTGGCGAAAATTTCTATTGGCGTTACAGGAGCGTTCTCGCCAAACAGCTGTGCTCTTATCTTTTTGTTTTGTTTTCAGTATCACGTATCTATCATTCACCAAGTTAGATATGGGGGCGACATTTCAGAGTTTCAATTCAGCTGGTCTTCATTAGATTCTTCTGCATTAAATGAAATATAAAGCATATTTTTTTATTATAGCGCCGACATAATCGTTTGTATCTATTAACTAAATTGTGTTTATTAGCGTTTTTCAGAAGGTCGTAATAAAGCTAAGATAAAAAATTATATATTATTACCTCCATAACCCCTTCTATATTTTCATAACTTTCATTAAATATATTTCGAGTATTGAACTTCTTTTCCTACTCTTCCACTAATTAAAATAAATAATTTCGCAATAACCTTTAATTCTTAATAACTTTATGATTATTACAATAAAAAGTGTTTACTTAAAGGATTAAAAAAATTTTTTTAATTGTTCAGCATAGACTTTCCAATCTATATTCATTAATTAAACTTAATGGTTCTGCTAAATAACCATTTAAATTTTTTTTAAAATTTTATTTAATTTTTAGTTATTATGGAATTCTTTAAATATTTTTCTACGTGAAGATTATTTAGCAATGATGCGAAAAGCTGAAATTTATAAATGTATAATACTTAAAAATGTTTAAGATAATTTTCAGCAACTATTTTGTACTAATTATTTTAGTTGAAATGTTCATTATACACAGTTTTATAATAATAATCGTAAAATTCATTGAACAATTGAGTATTGCATTTTAAAATGCAAGTAGAATTTAATAATTACTTCATTTTATTATTGTAAAACGGTAGATAAGTAACTTCGCCATAAAGTATTACATAGTACGAGAATATTATACGATTGCTTTATAATGAAAGAACAACAATTTAAGTTTTAAACATTTGTGGAAGAGAAAAAAAAAAGAAATTTTTCGGTGTTAGCGATTAGAGAGTCTTTTATCGTATAAGTATTAAGTCAGTATTGTTCCCTATTAAATAAAAATGCATTTTGCTCCAGAAAAAAAAAAAACTTGAATTTTGTCAATAGAAATTCCCTAATTATTGCAGTAAAAACTATTGTAATTTTGTGCAAATAATTATTATTAATAATAATATAAATGACTATTAAAAGGAATTAATTGAGAATGTCCAATTTTAATGAATTAACTGTTTACTCAATCAGATTAATACATTTTTTCATAATTTACAAATGGAGAAAAAGTCTTTTACAGTTTAAAAGTGAAGAGAAAAATAATGTTGAGATTAATTTAGAAAGTAAGCACAACACGAAGGAGATTGAAGTAATGGCATTAAATTCGAAATTTCAAAAGAAAAAAATTCACGTTTTAGTGTACAGTGAGCAGAAAACAAAAAATCTAAAACTAACTTTTGATCTAATGATCAGATGTTTACGTTCTAGGACTCAATCTTAATGGATCGAGAGTGTGAATTCAAATATGCCACTTAATTATAGCAGACAATATAATATTTTAAGATCGGAAATCGGACACTAAAACGCACTGACTTTGAGAAGAAAAAAAATTTCCTGCGAATTCACATTTTTGATCCCCAGTATATAGGGGTTGCCGCAATCTGGAAATATTATCCCAATAGTTTGGTCAGGAAAGCAATGCAATGTGAGGACCCCTTAGTGTTAACTTTACTTTTTGCACATTTCACCATATCTCGTGATTTTTCCAGTGAACTTTTAAGTGAATTGAAAATTTTTTTGCACTCAATGTTTTAATGTTAATTTAATTTAGAATTTCCTTAATTCCCTACCACTATAGTAAGATATTTACTTTTCACCTAACTTGTAAAATTAAAAAGTTTAGAATTCTTTACAAAATCACTCAGGCGATGTGATTATGTTTTATTTAAATCTTATTTAGAAAGTATTTTTCTAAAAATATTTCATTAAAAGTTTTTATCTAACTTTTTTTTATTTATCTATAGTTATTGAAAGTTAGGTTGTTATTTTTTAAGTTGAAATGAATGCCGCCCTGCTTTGCATATTTCAAAAATTATTTCAATAGAAATATAATTTAACAATAAACACTCAGTACTTATAATTATAAATCAAGCAATCACTGCACATATTTATTTAAAAAACACTCTCATGAACTGATATTAAATTGATCGAAATCTTAAATGTGAGTCCTATAACATATAATTTATTTAAACTCAGTGCACACATCTAACCTCTGCTGCCGCCAATAACTCAATTTTAAAATATTGTTTTTCTTTTACCAGCGGGTGACCGAGCTCGCTCGGAGAAAACAGGTATCGAAGCTAACTCGAAGATTTAAATTTTCAATTGTGATTTATCAAAACAATACATGCCATAAGAAAATTTGTGAAACCATTGGTGAAAAGATAACCGGTTAAAGTGCACCATTGTAAACTATCTAAACAAAGTTTGGAAAGGGAACTATTCTATACAAAGGTAAAGTTTGAAAAGTCATAGGAAATAAAATGTAATTGATAACAAAAAATTATACAATTAAAGACACTGTTCACAACGAATTCGTAAATTTGCTTCCGTTCATCCGCTTCTTGAAAATTCTTGTCCAGGAAAAGGCGTCGATGAGAGAGGTATTGTCGAGCATAAAAGACGATGTAAACTCCGCAGGAAGACGCGTCATCTTGGTGGTTGTAAGCGTTGCGAGGTTTCACGATGCATCCTTTCAGCTTTTCATTCGTAACAACGGTATTCAAAACGTGTCGCAGTATTTTTCTCAAAACAGCATCGATGGGCAGCGGGTTGTCGACTGGATCGCAGACTAATAGTTGACGTTCTCCATAGCTTGCTTCGTAAATTCCTAGCATCCAGTGCTCGCCTCTATCCATTTGAGCTCTCTTGTGAATGGGAATGAGTAGCACGTCGAATCCTTGTTGAACGCCGTATAGATAGTTGGAAGCCTTGTTCTGGTCGCTGATATCGTTGAGAAGAGCCATTCCTTCATAAGCGCCATCCGCTGTTGTAACGTAGAAGCGTGCGACAAATTCAGGGTGAAGTACGGCAACTTTGACGGTCGGGTAAGCTTGTTCGGCGTAATGGAGAAGCATTCTGACAATGACGGTATCTTCTAGTTGTCCATTTGCGGGTAGAATTGAGTTGATCGCTTGTTGTTCCAAAATTCCGGCTCCTTGAAGAATTTCATGTAGAGGTGCGTTCTGCATGTTGAAAATGTAGCTTGAAATCTGATGAATGTTGAAATGTCGGACTTTGTTGACGGTGATTTTAACACAAAAGTTAAACTTTTCTCCACTTTGATAAATGTAAACTAATGCGAACCTTACAATTAAATTATTAATTCCTTCGTATATTATTGGTTTAAGTTGTCGAAAATTAATATTTCAATTGTAAGGTTCGCATTAGCATACATTTATAAGAGTGGAGAAAAGTATCTATAGCCATTATGGCGAACTAATAAAGTTTGAAAATATCCTATCTGTAACTCCGAACTGCTCGACCGTAGCTCTTCAAAACCGGCGCCAATCGATTCCTCGTGGCCAAAAACCCCAGACCCCCAAGTTTACCGGAGTTTATTAATTCTGGGGCGATTTTCGACTTGGCAACCATTCCTCGTATTATAGTATAAGATAAATTTTCTGATATTTTCATATGAAGGATAGTATTAAGTACGAGAATTAAAAATTTGTGTTTAAAAATTATACTTATTATTAATATTTCACAACAAGAAGTTTATAATTGAAGGTTTAAAATGTTTTTAATTATGTTATTTTTTATCATGTTTTTTCTTAATTACCTAATTCATATAACTGTATTTAGGAATCTATAAATTTATGTTGCGTATGATCGTTGCAGAATAACCTGTACGCAAAATATGTAAATAAAATATATTTTTAAAATTGTGTATTTTCTAACAAAAAAAAATTATTATTCTTAGATTGACAGAGTATCAAGGACTTAGCAATAGTAATTTGGTGATGTAATTTGCTAATGATCACGTTAATCATTTAGATAACCTGACTTGGCAAAATAAAATTTAAGTACATAACTATAACAGCAAGCGCAAAAGACAGCTTTTTTTTCTTTATCTGAGCTATAATTTATCTTTCAAATATTTGAAAAAACTGAATCATCCATAGCTTATTTTAAAACACTGGCTTCCATTATTTTAATGAGAAAATTTCATTTTTTAAATGACTCTGAATTTAAAATACAATTTTAGAAAGAAAAAAAAATCGGGCTTTGTTATTCGTTTATAATTTTACTTATTTAGATTGATTTTTAATCTAGTATTTGTGGAGCTTATGGTATATTCTTAATTCGATATATAGACACACAGACGCACTAATTCTAAATTTTATTTTATGTACAGAACATTTTATTCCCTTCTCGGCGACTTTAACATATTAGATTAAATAAAACACATGTTTATTAGTGCATCCCATCAAAATAACGATTAACTGCATCCAGTGACATCTAGAATAATGCTGTTGCTCAAGACTACTCATGACATTTAAAATTTATCACAGTCAAGCTACTTTCTCCTGTACTTATATAGCTTTTTAATAAATATATAATAAAAATGTAATGTATTGGTGCAGCTGTAATCGACACTAAATATACTCTAAAATACGTTGTCCCCATATAGGAAAAAATTTGGAATCAATTAAAAATGCACCAATTACCATGATGCAGTGCTCATTACCAAAGTTATGCATCATTGCTGTCAACAATAGTATGGCAACTTTTACGGTACCCCATAACAAAATAGTTCCATTACTCCATTAATTTTGCTGTTCAATAAAAAAAAATTTTTAATTATTGAGTCGATTTTAAATTATTGAGTCTTATAAAACACGCTTTAAAAGCGAAACGAAAATCATCAAGATGGTTTCAAATAACTTTCGGAATATTAGTTTGGTGATGTAGTTTGCCAATGCTACCACGAATTATATTTATAGATTATTTCTTGATTGGATTAAACTTATTAGATTTATCAAAACGCATTTTTAGTTAAATAAAGGCTAACTGCATTATTCAGTACTAGGAGGCTCCGCCCCCTGCTCGCTAACGCTCGCCAACCCCGAGAATTGCTACGCAATCCTATGTGGTTCACGCCGTGAACCATGGCTCGCTGCGCTCGCTCGCCAATGAACACAATGTTCTAGCACAAAGACATAGTATATTATCATCAAAGACATAGTATTTTATCATCAAAGACATAGTATTGTACTTATGTAGAAGAATTCTATCAATGTTCTTATTGGCTTTTAAAAAAGTATATTAGCTATTTAGATTGTACATGGTGAAAAAATCAAAACATTAGCTAAATGAGAAACATATTAGCAAAATAAATTATCAAATATTGCAGTTACTCACCTAAATTCAACTAAATGTGTATAATAAATTAGTTAATGCTAGAAATTCTGAAAGTTTTAGAAAAAAATTTTATTATTTAAAAATATAAACTTTAAACCCTAACTTTTCCTTGTGAGATAATAACCCTCAAAAAGTCTTTCATTTTCAAGAACACAAAAATTTGTTTTATCGCCAAATGAAATATTTTTTGGTGATCAGCATTATTGAAATCAATTTCTATATTAATTAACATTTGTGATAAAGTACATAACATTTTAGAACAAAATAAGGATGTTTTACATACAATAAATTAAAATGCATGGCTGTTAGCATTACCCGAGAAATACCACGTGGAGGTCGCCATGCTGCATTTCTAATCGGGGAGTTTTGATTTTGGCAGTTCCCCTTGCCTACTGCCAATAGAAGTTTCAATTATATTTTTTCAAAAAAACATTTTTTTCTGCAAAGCTCTGAGAAATTAACACCAAGCATTTAGAATTTCTTTGAAAACAAAATTATAGATTTGGCATCTTGGTGCAATTACTGAAAGGCAGTCAAATGACTTAACTCTTGACAGACCAACATAAAGTTGTCCATGACTAAAAACTTATTTAGTCAATACTAAACTAATTTTCTCAAATGTCTGACCTTGTGACTTATTTATAGTCATGGAGAAGGCCAGCCTAATTAATTCCTAATTGAGTTTAAATTAAATATTATCATGTTTTTAGGGCATGAATCTGAATTGAACAACCTGATAATGCTCACTCTGGTTATTGTTTCCGTTTTTAAAAAGCGCTATATGTTGAGCCACCTCACGTGACATTTGCCATGTGACATTTTTAGCAACAATCATTGGTCCATTTTCTAACGTTGCCATTCGGGGAGTAGTAATGAGGCTTTTTTTTGGTGCCGTGTAAGAGAAATATATATATAGATTATCTAGCACAATTCTGTTTCTGAAGGCAACTCATGATATTGAAAATTTATGAAAATCTATGGTATTGAAAATCTATTATAAAAATGCATAGTATTGGTGTCAATAATATTATGGTGAATTTTTACGGTATCTCATAACGATTAAGTACATTTTCTCCATCAATTTAGCTTTTTAGTGCATAGCATATTGGTTTTATATCAATTAGTACCTATCACCAAAAATAACTAAACATCATTGGCATAAATATCAGTTTACTTATTTTTAATGTTCTCTTAAAAGAATTAGTACCATTTTTCAATTAAACGCAGTGAAACAAGATGAGCATTCCAGAATTGCATACTGTTTATACAGATCAATGAAGCAACAATATGCTTTTTTATAGGTGTTAATTCAAATTAAACACCGAATAAATCTATGGATCACGATGTCGCGAATGCGTTAAATTACTGGAATTTACTGTAAAAATTAAAAAGGTATGGTATTATTTTGTAATACTTGTTTTTCTTCTACTTTTTTGAGTTATCTGAAACTTTTCTTAATAAAATACAGCTAGTTAACCCAAATATCACGATACAGAAAGAAGTAATTTAAAACTTGTTTGCGCAGATGTAATCCAATTTAGATAATGCTTCGTCGTAATATGATTTCTTATTCTACCAACATATTTATGGTTTACAATTGCTAGAAAGATATTTGTTTGTAGTATATACATGATTTTGAAATATTTCACGAATATTTTTTTATATTCCATTTCGATTTTAAAATGAAATTGTTTCATGCCTTGCTATTCACATTTTTAAGCTTACATTTTACTAATGCTAGGCGTAAAACCAGAACGTTAATTGATATGACTTATGTATTTGATAAAACTACGTTACGTTATCCAATATACAGTAAATACAAAATTGAAAAATTAGTTAAAGGCCCCAACAAGGATTTGGTTACAAAATAGTAAGTGTGGTCTTCAACTTTTTTTTGAACTTTTTAAAAACGGCATATTTTTTCCCCGTTGTATTCTTGATATATAACTAATTGCTTTCAGGCCTATCATTCACTAATGCTAGGACTAAAAGAAAAAAGTTAATTGATATGATTTTTTTATTTGATGAAACTACGTTATATTATCCAATATTTAATGAGTACAAAATTGAAAAGTTGGTTAAAGGCCCCAACGAAAATTTGGTAGCAAAATAGTAAGTATTGACTTCAACTTTCTTACGAACTTTTCATAAACGACGTAATTTTTCCCCCAATTCAAATTCTGAATTTAGATAATTCCTGAATAATAGTTCATAAAATCTTTCTAATTTTTAAAATATATGTTACAAAACGTAGTTTTGTTGCTCTTTTCAATATTTTATGCTATGAAAGCTTCAATAATTATTCACATTTTGTCCAACTTGGGCGTTTTTTCTAACCGTTAAAACTTTTTAAATATTTGTAACAAAGTAACTATAAAGTAAGTGAAATGGTTTTTATCGTCTTTAGAAGAAAATAATTTTAAAAAAGTACTTAAATTTGGAAAATAAGAGGAATTTTAATAATTATTGTCACCATAACTTTATTTATATGATATAATCAGTAGTCGGAAGTAGCACACGACAAGTAGTGAAACTACTGTAGTCGCTAATTATATCGTAGTTCGTAGTATAGTGTGCTACTTTTTTTTTTAAAAAAATAGTGCAGTTAGTAGAAATTCCTGAAAACTATTTTTTATGTTAATTTAGTAAAGGTACAGGGTTCTAACACAACTAATTTATAGAATTTGATGAGAACAAATTTTCATGGTTCCGTCAATGGATGCAATTTAAAATGCCTCTGTGAGTTAACAAGAATTGTGTATTTCTTGAGTTGCGTAACTAATATTTAAGCTAGCGATTACGAATAATAGATAATTTATCAATTTGGTCACATACGAATGCATACTCGTGAAACGCATATGCATTCGTATGCATATGCAAACGCATATGCATTAAAGGAAGGGAACATACTTTCGATGTACTTAATTTCTTAGAAGAAATAAAAGCGCTTTAAGGACTTTACAAAATTGCTAATATTTGATAACTTCCTAACATTTCTCATATTAAATATTCGCTGTGGAGAAATCAAAAAATCTTGAAGGTTTACTTAACAAATTAAAATAAAATATTTTAGAATACCAACCGGCTCCTGTGAACATGAATAAGTATTTTATCATGATTCCTTATTTGTTATTCAAAACCATTTTGAACATGGCTGTAAATTATGTTCCCCAGCAAAGTTCACTTTCTTAAAGTGGTGAAGTAGCTGCCATTTCGAAAGTAGTTTGTTGCCACAACATTTTAACGAAAGTAGTTGTAGCTGTAGTTAACTACATTTGTAATAAAAAAGTAGTAGTAAACTACAAGAATAATGTAGTTTTTCCGAGCACTGGACATAATAATGCTTACTGTGCATGCGTTCTTCTGCACTACACAATTATGCACCAAACTGAAGACATCATAAATCTAAACTTTGTAAAAAATTAAATAATTTTAAATTTAATTTAATTTTTAGAATTATTTTCTTGTTTTATCCTGTAGGTTTACATTTTAAGTTTAAGAAAAGAACACTAACTTATTACCAAAAAAAGGATTGACTAAACTCTGTTTTAAAAGTTTCTGTATTCAAATTTAACGAAACAGATTTTCAATGATAAAAAGCATCGAAAACTATTCACAAATCTTAGCTAGTTACTAAATACTGGACAGATAATTTATCACAGGTTAGCATTAAACTAGATCCTATTTCTCTCCAAAATGGTTCTTTTTTATTTTTTTAAAATTTATTTAGTTCTATAATTCCAATTACTACAGTAGGGTCCATACCTAAGAAATTCGAGAATTAGAGAAATTCTCGTTCGATACAGGCGATTGGGCAATCCTAGTTTATGATTAGGATGATTAAATAGAATAAATGCATATTGCTTTCAGAAGTTTTTTCCATCTGAGAAGTAGAAATATATGTTTATCTAACGTTGAACTTTAAAAAAATTTGCTTCTGTTCCATTTGTCTTAATACAATGCTCCAAATGTTTCATCATCTCTATTTTCTTCAGCTGTTCAAGATTTTGTAATGATTTTACTGCATTAGAATTGGGCTGTATTTTTTAAGTTAAATTTCTTAGTCTGAGTCACTACCTTCCTTTTTATTTCTTTGTTTTCAAAATTGTTTTCAGTATTTCTCATTCCATTTTTATTGTTAAATCCCACGGGAAATGAAAAATTTGACTGAAAATTTCAATTATGAAAACATTTTTACGCGCCAAGCCCACCAATCGTGTGGAAATAATAGGTTCAAATCGTGCCGTAATCCTAGATGTATTTTTCGTGATGTCCTTCTGTAGTTTGCTCTATCAGTTCTTTTATTTGACAAAGGGTTATAAACCATAATTGAGCAAGCAAGCCCGTTAATGTATGTAACACCAATTTTATTTTTATGGTTCATATAAAATTAACAAGATTTTTTATAAATGTGAAGTGATAGCTAAAAAATTAATCTTTTCTCTATCTAAATACCTTAAATCCCGCGCAAGTTCATCACTTGTAGGCAAAGTTTTGATAGTCTTCTTAATATCTATGAGACGGGCGAGACATTCAGAGTAAAAATGATATAACTGATAGCTAAACAACCAGTTTTACCGGTTTTTGTGTGTGGGGTAGTAATAGTTTTACTTATTTAATTCATCACTACTTAACTCAAAACGAAAATTATATTGTTACGTAATTGCATAAATTGGATAGGTTAAAATTAACGTGAAAGAAAAATAAGTTTTTCAAACTAGCCATGTCCACATGTATGCTTCCGCTTCTTATTTTTTCTCCATCACGAATCTGCACGATTGCATATATGACTCGTCCGTTCCGAAGAGATTTAGCAAGTGATCAGCTAATAAAATGGGGATTTAATTGATTTTGCAAGTCTACCAGGAATTCCAATTGTTTCATTTTCTGTAAAAGGTATTATTACGAGATTGAGAATTATAAACTAAACTCGCCGAATTTCGCTCTCTCTTTAAAAGACACTTCACAAGATAATTGCAACAATTTTCATTGTATTAAAATTTATAGGTTCTGGTGGAAAAAATAATTCCAATTTACAAAACGAAAATTTTTAATTCCACTGGAGAACAAGATTGCTGATAAAGCGAGGCAAGTTGGCATCTCTGTCTTGTTATTTGACAGGTGTTGAATATACACAGGGATGCTTAACTTAAGGAAATTTGCCTTTATCTTAAATTTTTTATATTGCCATGATGGGTCCGTGGATAGAGCTCTCGCCTCCCAATGAGATGCCCCGTGTTTGAATCCTAGGTCGAAAAGAATTCTGAATTCCGATTTGTTCCGACCACACTGTTAAGATAAAATATCCTCTTTGGTAGACGGATAATTGGATTTTAGAGGCCCCTTGCCGTCATGCTAAACATGGGAGGTTCTCGTGGTTTCCCTCACTATCTAAAGCAAATGCGGGTAAAGTTCAATCGAAAATTCTTCGACAAAGGCACATTTAATCCTATATTTGATCCAGGAGTCTCCTTGCCTTCTGAATCGGGTCAAATTCACAAGGCTTCGGAGTTGAAATACTGATAGTCGTATGCTCAAAACTGGATCGGCTATTCAATGACAGATAGAAAAAATACCCATCATGCAATTTTATAATTATTTTTATTTCAGACTTCAATATGAGGATTTCTCAACTTCTATGCACACAAGTACGCACATGGATGCCCGGCACATGTTGTCAAAGACCGTTGATGAGATACCAGCCAGTTCCTTCTTCGGGAAAGCAGCTGTTATCGACATAACTAGAAAAGCATCACTTAGTCCTGATGCCTTAGCTACCGTAGAAGATGTCAAGAACTGGGAACGCACAACGCAAAGGAGTTTGAACGGGACCATAGTTTTATTGAACTCTGGTTGGGGCCACAAATGGAACGACCGTGATGCTTTTTTCGGCATCTCAAGTGATGGCACCTCAAAATTGCATTATCCAGGATTCTCACCAGGAGCTTGCAAGTGGTTAACAGAGAATAGAAGTATCAAAGGTGTGGGCTCTGATACCGCGTCCATTGATCCAGGTACAACCACCAGTGCACCCTGCCACGGTTATGTACTAGGGCACAGATTGTTTATTTTGGAAAATGTAGCCAATGTTGATAAAATTCCAATTTCAGGTGCTACACGTTATGTCTTCCCAATGAAAATTGGTAAAGGTAGTGGGGCACCAACTCGAATAGTAGCATCAGTGCGTGTGAAAAATTGTTAAAAGCGAGTAGTTTCAATATGGATAACAAAAAGAGGGTTCAAAAATTATGAAACGGAATCAAGTTGCACAGTAAAAAATTAAATATTTATAGTCTAACTAATAATGGGGCGAAAATTGGATATACAATGAAACCTCTCGGGAGCGACCAATCTCGTTTCCACAGTAAAATTCTCGCTAAGGGAGGTTGGTCGTTCTTAGGGGTTACCGGATCTCTGAACAAAACTCAGTGTCAATAGAAATGACCCATACTGATATAATTATGTGTAAAAACATAGATTAATCAATAAACTATTTTAAATCAATAAACAGTTATGTTTTTTTTTGTCTTAGCTGGCATTTTAGTTTATATCATAAATATTATTTCACTTTAATAAAAAATGAGAAGGGGTTCGTTTGATATGTTTAGTTTTTTCTATGCTAATTTTTTTTTCTAATTTAACTTTCACCTTTAAAAATAAATCTTTGATAGTATCGTCTTTAGTGCACTCTGACTGCAACATAAGGCAGTCGATCTTTTTCAGAGATCGCCAAAAAGAGCTCTCTAAGTAAGAGCCACTCGCAAATATTTACAATACAGTTGAATCTACTTAATTATATAGTTAAAAATTTTTTGATGATTTCTTGTATTGTTTCCTTATTTGAATTTTGCAGGTCGCTAGGAGAGGTAATTTTTGATGGTCTACTGAAAAAATGCCAAGTCTGTGGAAAAAATTCCATACCTCCCAAAAGTTGTCGTAAATAGAGGAGGTCACTACGCTGAGGCGGTTCTTGGACGTCTCACTTTGATTGTATAGATAATTTGAAAATTCAAACCAACTTTTCGATTCCTTTTAGTCGCGAGAATCAAAACAGTGTAAAAATCACAAATTGAAAAAAATATCCAAAATAATCTAATTAAAAATTTGATCAACCACTTTTTCTTAAACAAAAAAATCATTCTAAATAAGGGATTGAAATTTTCACGATCCTGGCAGGCCTGGGTCTCAGAGAGGCAGGCGATATCAGATCTTGACCAGAGTGGATCAGCTCAAGCCTTGCTAGAGACAAGTTCCCTTCCGGCCGCATGCCAACATCAGACTTAGATGAGACATCTTCGATCGACAAAAGATTTTTACCGGCCAAATCTATGAACTACGCACTTTACTCAAAGTTTCTTCTAGGACAAACTACTGATATCGTGGAACTTCGTACGCTGCGAGATTCCATTGGAGAGTTTTCTACCTCAATGAACTCTTTAACGCAGCGGTGTCCGCAATTCAAACTGTTGAGTCGAGTCAAAAGAAGCCAACTGCCTCAACTACAATGGAGACAACTATCACTGAGACAGCGGAAATCCCTGTGATCATCCCAGAAAGTAGTGTTACTAACGATAATGTGGGTATAGACGAAGAGACATCAGCCTCTGAACCTGAGATCCAAAATAGAAACAACAAAGAGCCACCAACTAAAAAGAGAAAGAAGAAGAAGAAAAAGTCTGCCGCAGCTACAGAAAATGATGACCCATCCTTGACCCAGAAAAGCAGCAATCTCTCGGAATCTCTTTTCATGCCGGAGCCCACCCCTATTACTGCATCAGAACCTACGGAAGAGACTACCAACAAAGCCACAGAGCCTTCCACTTCAGTAGAAAAAGCTCAGCCAGTTAAAAATGCTTAAGTCCTCTTCCGTGGCGTTCCTGATGATTTTAGTACAGATGAAATATCCGTTGAATTAGGGAAGCGGAACATTGAAATCCTGAAAATAGTCCAGTTTAAGAAGAAAGTGGGTGGAGCCTTTAAGTCCCTCCCCCTGTACCTCATCGTTATGCCAATGCTAGCCAATCTCGAGATGATCTACCATATTGAGAGCATCAAGCGGATCCCGATCAGCATAGAGAAATACCACGGCGGCCGCTGCAGTGTTTTCGATGTCAGAGCTTCGGTCACACCCAACGCTCCTGCTCCTCCAGCCCAAGATGCATGAAATGTGCCTAAGGGCACCATTCATTCCAGGGCCGGATTTACGTATAAGCTAAATAAGCTGTAGCTTGGGGCCCCGAGATGGCAAGGGCCCCCAGATCCAACTTTTTCCTTCTTTTCCTAGTTTTATTCGGAGCTGGAGCCCTCTGAAGCCTAAAATACATTTTTTTTCTTTATTACATTGGCGAACGCTTTTCAAAATCTAATAGAAGTGTTTGCAAGTATAAAATAATTGTTACTTTTTTAACCAAAAGAGCAATAAAAAGGCCTTTTGACTGATGAAAATATCCTGTAGCTTTCGTAGCTACCAGTGATGGGAGTAGTCCATGGATCCTTAAAAGCGGTACTCCATGGAGTAGTCAAATAGCAGCCTCAATTTACACTATGGGAAATGTTTTCAGCTTCTTTAAATTGCTGTGGGCTCTTTTGTCCACAGAAACACCCTTTTGTCTGATTTCTGGGCAAAAAATTTCTAGGGCTGTGGGAGAATCTTGTTTAGGGTCACTCTGTTTCGAGATTTCCGTTGTGTCTCATTGTCGTTAAAGAGCTTCTCGTTTAATTTTAACTTTTCTTTTTTGCAAAATATATGTTTTCCAATTTATTACAAAAGCTTTTTTTCCTTTTAATTATCCTAAATGTTTTAACTAGCTTAATTGTTTAATTTACTTAATTATTGTAATTGATTTTAATTTGTTATTTTCCAAATTAATCGTACATGAATCCGTGAACTCCTTT
>NC_092212.1:17742834-17747563 GCF_043381705.1 Parasteatoda tepidariorum
GAAACATCGGTATTGCAACTGTTAAACAAAGTATAATTGGATTCCATATATTAATTGAAAATTCTATAGAAACTATTATCATTTTATTTTAATGGTTGAATAAATTAAATTTTTGAACTATGGAAGAAGGTTTAACTTTTGGATGTATGGATTGTATATACGGCTATCATGTAAAAGTTTAAATTTTGTGTTTTAAAAATTTGTTACTTTCGACTTTGAATCATTGAACTACTGCTTTTAAAGAAGCGCCTATTTTCTATGAAGAAGTCAATCGTGATGATTTATGAATAAGTAAGTTCAATCTGAATTAAAAAAGTTAACCACTATAAGCTTAGATTTTTCGTGTAAATAAATCATCTAGTAGAAAGTAGGCGTTAATTTTTCTAGCATATAAAGATTTATAAATGTGTCCATAAAAAGTGGAAATTGAGAAAAAATTCTTAATTCAAGAAAATTGTAGTCATTAAACAACAGATAACAAACATTCAAAATGCAAAAGAAAAAAAATTTAGTGTAAAATAAAAGTATTTTCTCGTTATCGGATATTTTGATTGCATTTCAATTTCCAAATTTCATTTTTAGTCACCAATATATTTTAATAAATTAAAAGTATATGAAATTATAAGAAACAACGAAAGGTTTGTAAAATACCCTTAGAGAGATACTAGCGCTCGGGGAGTTCAACTTCACTGAAGTTAAATGCCCTGGGTAGGTATAAAGTATATTTAAAATACAATAGATTCGACTTTTCGGAACAGTAACCGTCCGCGGGGACAGTAAAGTTTGAATATTGGGATGATACAACTACAAATTACCATTAATAAAACCAATTTAGAAAATAAATGAATAGGTACAACATTCTGAAAGGGAATGTAGTCGGCGTTAATGGGGCTATGCATCTGTTTATTAATGCTGACCTACTTTTTTTCTTTGTATTATTCACTCTTTTATCTATATTCACTTTTCTCCCCTTCGACGCACGTTGCGTAGATAAATTTACGATTCAGAAACAAAGCACAACGTTACAGATTATGCACTGGAAATGACTCTAACTCAAAAAGTTACGCATAGAAATTGGTGCATAGTATAATGGACATAGTAATGCATAAAATAATAAAAAAAAGCATTGAAAAAATGATTATGGAGTAACAGAAGTTAGCATATGTGCAAAATAAATAAATAAGATTTGTCAGTTTGAAATTGAAAAAATAAATTTAACATGGAGTAAAATCACCTCAAGCAGCAATTCAGCCATGCTTTCAATTATGCGGTCGGTTATGAGTACAAACCATTTTTTTTTCCCTGCAAAACATTTGCAAGGGCCTGAGGAGCAGCTACACTTCCTAAATCATCCCAAAAATGTCTCATTGTATTAAGCCCGGTGATGGAGTTGGCCACTCCATACGCTGAATTGTTTTCTGTTGCAGATAACCATTCAGTTCAGTGCGGCGTTGCGTTTTTCTGTATTACCTTATAGAACGAAATTATCATCTAAGACATCAGAAAAAAGCGCACATAAATACCAACAATGTCATCACTATTGACGTGAGTATTCATTGTGTCATGGGGAAAGACATGCAGATGTATACGTCCACCCTAAGAGACTCCACCCCACACTTTGACCCTAATTTTCATCGTAGATTTTTTAAAATAAGGTAGTTAGAAAAATCTAGTCAAATGTTATGACATACATTTTTTGAACAGGCATTTTGAAATATGCTTATTTTTTCAATGAAGCATTATAAGTGATGCACATTTTAATTTCGCCCTTTCGTTACGGCAGTGCTGTCTACTCTTTTACAGTGACGCTGACGCCACTGCATGATGCACCACATCACGAAATGTGCACATTGCATGTCATATTTTTGTATTTTATTTTTGTCTTGGAGAAAGTAAATATCTCACTCCTAAATTTAATACACACAGTAGGAATGCTACAGGCGACAAAGAATATAAAAAGTGCGGCTTAATAAAAACAATATATATATATATATATATATACCAATATATTTTGAAAACTAAAATTATAAATAATATAATAATTTATGGTTTTACAATTTCTTTCGTCATTTTTTTTAGTCCGATGCGCTCAGGGCGTCCTACTTCTCTGTGAAGTTTGTTGCCCTGGGCATGAAATTACAAAAAGTTTGAAAGTACATATATATGTATTGCTGCGCCTCTCCTTAGCAAGGACAGTGTCATGACTTCAAAGTGCTTCATTGAGGTAAAAGAAGAGAGGGCAAGCAATAGGCTTGGTTTAGACTCTTTTCGCAAATCTTTCTATTATTTTTTCATCTTTCTCTGATGATAACCCATTTAATAAGTGAAGAAAATAGTTATGAATTATTTCTTTTGGAAGATTGAAATGTATAGTTTTTGTACAGGTACTCAAAAAAGAAAAAGGATTTACTGAATGAATTATGATAAAGAAACGGATTTCTAGAAGATAACTCAATTAACGATATTTCAACTCCATCAATAATTTAAAATTTAATGTAAAAAAATGTGAATACACAGAAGCTTAATAAACTATGAAGTTTTGAATGCTGAAGGAATTTTATCAGAATGCAAAAAAATTTATCTGCAGATGAAGCCCCCATAGAAAAAGCATTAGATGCTGTTATTGAGAGGGGAAGTATTGCGTCCTCTTTAAGAGTACTATAAAACTCATTCTGAAATAGACACACGATTACCTTCAGCTGGATGAATTGTGATTTAGAGGTGTGACACTATTTGAGCTTGATGGGGCACTTCATACATATTTTTTATTTACATAACCTCAAAATTGCTTTTTTTATTACTTGCGTTACTTTTCATGCACTGGTGCAATATATTATGAACTATAATAAAATGGAATAAGTATATAACCAATATTTGCACTAACAAGAACCATTCTCTTTACATACAGTTTCCTCCCAGCTACATCCGCAAGTATGCTTGCAGAGGAGCGCTTTAATATTTTTTGGAAATTTTACTAGACTAGATAGGTAGGAGTTCGAATATCTGCCCGCAAAGCGAGCAGCTCACTTGTTCATCTGTAAGTTTTGCCCTAGGGCATTGCCTATTGGCTTTAAAAAGTGATGAGAATTTCCACCGGAGGACTGTGGACGTCTTGGTGGGATCGGGCTTGTGGGATGATCTCTACATATTTTACTTCCCACTGAGTAGGGATGCTCGGTGGGAGTAGGGTTTACCGAGTAGGATTTACAAGTACTTGGTCCTTCACCAACTGCTGCATCTTCCTGAAGAGTAGCAGGAATCTCATATCAAGCTCGGAGGATTTCTTTTTCTTGTCTGGGTTTCCTCTCTGTTTCCTTTTGGGTCTTGCAATGCAGCCGGAAAAACAAGCTGGTTGCTCATCATGGCAATTGATATATTTGGCCTGCTCGCATATCTGTTTTGTACTTAAGTACGTGAAATGTGCATCGGGTCATTTCATGTAAGCTGGCTCGGCATTGCTGGATTTTCGCGTGTGGCCATACTTCTGGCATCTGTAACATTGAATCTCGTGGCTGCCTCCACGAAATCTCTTTATCTGAACTGGAGCAATCAGAAGTTCTTTGACGTCATAGATTTCTCAATGTTTGGTGGTGTCTTTGAGAATGACAAGGAAGAGGTGGAGGCGCTTTTACTTTTGGCCCCGCCTCATTCCATCAGGTGGATTCTTATTGGACATAGTCCAAAATCTTGCAGGCCTTTTTCAATATCTGGCATATGAACATTAAGTCCTCTGAAGAGAATTTTCAGTTTTCTACTTATTCTGTTATTCTGAATTATTGTTGTAAGAGGCTTATTCTGTTAACTCAAGGCTGGTCTCCTGATCTCTTTCTTTAAAGCATCAAGATCAATGATTTGTTCGCGATTGGGTCGAAAAACCTTCCCTCCGCGGCCAAATCTATGTGTTCCCATAGTAGCGTAGAGCTCGGTTATGAAACAACCCTACTATTTGGAGTCTGGAATGAGAATTGATATTGGAATTTGAAATATTTCCTTTAATTAATTTTGAAATATTTATTTGGTCGCATGACATCTGTGTATCGCTATTTTATGTATACATAAAAATAATTATCTAAATGTTATTACTAAAATAATATTGAATTTTTAATTTGCTGGATATAATTTTCAATATAATTGCAATACGTGAAACTCAAGATAGAGAAATTCAATAACTGTGTTAATTAAAAATTATATTATTATAAAATTATCTACTGCCAGGACTTTTAAAAATAAAATCCAGTGAGGCGGTGAAAAGCAACAAAAATAATGAAATAAGAAAAATGTACAACAGCAATATAAAAAAAAGCCACGTGTGAATTTTATTTTAAAAATTGTTTTTAGAGCAGAACTAGACTGGCTCTTGTTTTAAAGAAGTTGTATATTGTTTTTGGGTGTACTTAATGTGGTTTAATAAATGAAAATATTTTTTTTAATAGTCTCTCTATTTCCAATTGCACCAAATCAATTTTTTTATCTAAATTATTTGTAATTCTCGTAGTCTAGTCCCCTTAGCTTATTCCCCTGACAAGTATACGAAATCTTTGGTTTTCTGAGAAGAAGTACGTGTACTTTTTACTTAGCAGTATGCAGAAGATGGAGGAAATTGGCTTAGATTTCCTGGTGGGCTTTCACTGATTCATCGAATCTGATATGACTCATAGAGATAAAATAAAGGCATGGCTAGTCTTATAATCTAGTATATGGACGGCTCAAACATTAAAATGAAATTAAT
>NC_092212.1:17748063-17779162 GCF_043381705.1 Parasteatoda tepidariorum
AGTGCATAAAAGAGGGAATGAATATCATCTTTTATCTAAATTCCTTGAATTGAATATCGCATGAGCGGAAAAGAAGAAAAAAAAAATTAATTTCAGATGCCTGAGAATTTTTTTGTTGTTGCTATGATTCCTAATAAGTCGAAAAAAAATGTTAATTTATCGCAGAATTAAATTTAAAATAAAAAAAAATCTTGTCCCTAAGTTTCTGATTTAAAATAAGATTTAAAATGATACGTAACAAGCATTATTTGTAATGCTGGTAATTTTGTTTTTTAATATTAAAAAAACTTTGATAAAAATATGACAGCAATATTTAATGTTCTTTCTAACATAAAAGAGTTCTATATAAAATTTTGATAAAGTTGTGGCCCGCCATTTGATCGGTGTTTTTAATTGCGGCCCTCGGCCTAATGTAAGTTGGAAACCCCTGCTTTAAAATATATATACACTTGTGGTCATTTCCTTGAGAGTTAATCTACAACACGCTAAGTTAATATACATTAGATAGTAACGCCTACTTTCTCTTCCATGCTTTACTCCCTAGTGCAGACAGCTTGCATTTGTAAATAACGATCCTAAGTTAAACGGTGAGCAAAGTGAATAAAATTTAATATTCAAATAAAAAAAATTCAGACAGTTAAAATTGTTAATATCTCATGAAATAATAAAGCATTTTGCAGATATACCTTTATTTAGGCAATTAAAATGGTACTACGAAATAACATAAATTTATTAAAATTCTGGCCATCAGAGTGAGTCCTACACCACTAAACACAGCGAATTGTGTTATCCTTGTATTGTTATTTTACCTTATTAAAAAAAATGAAAACTGAACTTAAATTTTTTATAAATATCTACCAGTATATAATTAATTGAAATTTCATCATATTTTCTAGAATTTTTAAGTTATAAAAGTCTATGACCAGGTAATCCAAAAAAAAATATATCCCTAAGCTTTCTGCGCTACTGTTCTCACCATTGCGTGGAAGGCAAGACTAATTTAAAAGTTCTAAACAACTAATCTACCGCTCGGTCACCCTATTTTGTGATTGTTTGGAGTCAGCCTGATCGCGTTGGCGAATGATTAAGTTGAGTTTCATGTTCATGTAAAAGAGTTGAGAATTCAAAATGAATGGTGTTAGAGATCCGTCTGTGTCATCAATTTCTTGTGTTGATGACATCAATTCATCTCTTCTCAAAGTCCTTACCAGATCGCTCGGGATCTGGAATCGCATGAAGTTGGGCTGAGATCCGCCCACTTTGGCGGACTTCATCGTTAATAATACTTCAGGAGAGCTGTTTTCAAGTTTAAAAGAACTTTCCAATCATGAAGAGGTATTCGACGTTGTAAGCGATAATACAAACTTAAGATCAAGTTATATAAATGCAACTAAAAAAAATTTCAACCGCGTAATTATTTACTGATCTTTGCAATTTAGTAAACATTAGTAGGCGTTACGTTTCATAGTATAATTATTTAGTATTTTGAAAAAGTAAGCGTTACGTTTCGTATTAAATAAAAACTCATTGATGCTGGATATTAGGGTTATCTCGGCGCGAAGCGCCACTAACCGATTCATCGATTCTGTTTTGTCGTATTCTAGGAGGTCCTAAATATCTTTGAAGTTGTAGTATGTTGTAACGACAAATCAAGTCCTTAAAGAAGTAAATCTTTAGTTTTGAAGTGAAAATCATCTTTGGAATGGGGAGATCCCCTTCAGTAGAGTTTTATGATAAAGTTAATAGTATTTTGATAGTATGCAGTCTGAGCATAAAAAGGCAGTAATTGGGCTGAAATTCGAATTATCACGGATTATATCAATATCGAATAACTTATTGAAATCTGATAAAAACTCATTGAGATCAAGATGACTATTTTTCATAAAAAAAATTTTTGAAGAAATGTTCTTGCTAAAAATCAGCTAAATTAATTTCTCTGAATTTTTGGATTGCGATGAGGGAACAATTTTGAAATTTGACTCGACTTAAGAGAAGAGATTAACTACATATGATGGTTGTGAATGTTAAAATGGCAATATATTTGTTGTTTCAGCCAATATTCTTTGTTTTATGTGTTATTACAAAGACAAAACAAGACTAAGTTAATAAACCATTAAAAATGCTGAAAATATCTGTATACGTTTTAAAAAAGTTTTATTAAATTTTTTTAACGAGAAATTACTTGAGAAATTACATGAAAATTTTACTGTAAAAAAAAATCTTTAAATGCTTCAGTTTTTGTTTTGTTTTTTCCTCATAATGTTAAATATAATGCTTTTAAACATAGGAAATATCAAGAGGCTCTTGTTGTTGTCCTTAGAAAGTTTTTTTTTTTGTAATAATAATTCAGGATTATTTTAAAGCACAAAAACGAAGTTTCATGTTCTCAATTTTTTTCGCGTAATGTTAAATGTAATATATTTCAAAATAAAAAATGAAGAGAATATTTGTTTACTTTTGATAAATAAAAATAATAGGTTTTAGGAAAATAATTTAATAATTAATAAATAATAGTTAATAATTTTTAGCAAAAATATTTTTATAACACAAATATATATATATATATATATATGTGTGTGNGTGTGTGTGTGTGTGTGTGTGTGTGTGTGTGTGTTATAAAAATATTGGCGGCAAGAAAACTCTAATCCATGATTCCTCTACCACTGAGGATATTTCACGGCAGCACTATGGTCAGTGCAAGCCGGAAACGGAATTCGTAACGACAAGTCATCGCCGGGATTTTAACCCGGTTCACCTCATTGGAAGGCGAACGCTCTATTGTCTGAGCCATTGTGGTTCCTACTAACATTATATTGAAATTCACTATCCATTAAATTCAAACTATCATTCACCTTTAATTTATAAGTTTTCAACAAATAAACAAAATGTATTCACGCCCAAAAGAATATTTGAAAGGCATGTCGACTCCAGGGTCAGTCAAGACTGAATTCTTATGAATATTTAATGATTTGACATCAATGCAGTGAACAGAGCAATTATCAGAGATATTAGGTATCGAATAAAATTCCAGAGATATTTTAAAACTACAAGATAAGTTAAATATCGTTACACCGAATTTTAATCTAACAGTCAACGACCTGCCCGAAAGTGATACTACTAAACTAGAGGTTGGTTAGAGGTGGTATTAATGATTTTTTTTCTGGCAGCTCTGATCATTTTGGAGATGTAATTAACTCCATCAAGAAACTTAAGAATAATAAGGGACTGAGTATAGATAATAATAATAATAAACTAATCAAAGCACTGTCCCTTAACTACATTCACTATTTAGCATGCATTATTGACTCAGCGCTATGCTTATCATACTTTCCCACTGATAGGGAGATAGCAGTCACTGAACATATCTTAAAGCCAGGAAAAGACCCAACAAAACCGGACAGCTATCGACCAATCAATTAACTCTCCTCACTAAGCAAAATCGCTGAGGACATCTTGTGTAGAATGAGAGACTTTCGCGATGATAACCAAATTATTATCGATGAGCAATTTGTCTATAATGCTTTTAAAATGCTTTTCACTTTTACTTTTAAAATACTTTTAAAGCATGTATACAACATTTAAGCATTATACATATTTTTAACATTTATAATTTTAAAACATTAGACATACTTTTAAAATACTTTCAAAATGCTTCTCACACCACTATTTATGTGTTCAGCACCCACCTTTGGGTGGAGGGCTGCAAAAGGCAAAACTGAAACTATTACAAGGAGCTTATAGCAAAACCCTCCGCAATATCTCAAATTCACCCTGGTATTTCACGAACAAAAATGTCCGTAATGAAACCTGTACGCCTAGCCTTCTTGACTTATTCAAAAATAGATCTCTTAAGTATTTCCTTACGAGCATGGGATACTCCAACCCTCTTATTAGGCCTTCCTATAACTACGACTCAGATGAACCTAGTTGCAGGAGACAGCCTCAGGCCATCCTCCACTACTATAGAAAACTTCAACACATCGTTTGAGTCGTATAGCTAATTTTTCTTCCAAACGGCTGGCTTCTCCTCTCTTATATCATCATTACCCTTTTCCACCTGCTAGGGTTGGCTCTACCCTTCGTGGAGTTACTTCGGCTCATTTTGAATTAAATTACTACCTAATACAACTGCCAACATATACTACTAATCGCTAACAACTCTTGTGTTTATTATTATAGAAAAGGAAAATTCTTACCGACTAATGACTTTATTTGCTTGTTCATGTTATCAGTTATTTGTGTTGTCCCTGTTTTGTGTTGTCCTTCCTATATTCTTTTTCCTCATTATTATTTAACTACCTAAAATTAAGTTTACTAACCCAAATAATTTTAGCATAAGTAGCCTTTGATTCAGCTTCTAATCGTATCATTTACGAAAGTGACCTTATTGGTCAGGGGTTCCGGTACACCTTTTACTAGTTTCCACAATTAGTGCCCTGGCTCAGACTTCTCTTCATCAATCGTGCTAATCTTTCACCTATTACTAAAGACTACCATGGAGAGGGGCAGCCTAATGAGCCTAAACTAATATTTGTAATCCCACTAGATTTCACGTCCTAGGATGTGCGCTACTGAATTAGCCTCAGTTATACATAATTGTTTCACTTTTAGAAATCATTGATCTATATAGTATGGTTTAATTATAAATATTTAAATTGAGGTGTAAAAATCAATCGGAAATAGTAAACCAGAAATCTTACGATGAATTTTTACCGCTAGCACCATGTGTGCTTAAGTTTACACGAACCACCCATAGAAGAGAACGTTTAAGGAGGGCGCAGTCTACTGAACGGCTGACTAATTAAGCGCTGCTTTCTTCCCAAATAAGTCCTGAGTTAGCCCAACGCCACCTATAACTGAAAGCCTCCACACGGTTTTTTATAGGTAGTCCGATTAGACAACTATGATATAGATGCCAACTTGCTCCGGACAACAAATATATATTTTAAAGTTGTAGTTTATCAATTGTGATTTTTGGTTTAATAAATTCTATTTAGTAGATTTTTATCAACCACTATTTCTAAATAATTCGTAGGCTTATACAATTCACCACTTTATAATAATTATGTCAATCTGTACCTTTTAAAAAGCAAGCAAAAATAGTCCAGTATTTGCAAATTTTACTTTGAAGTTATTTACCGTTTTTTTTAATTATTTTGGCGTGTCCGGAGCAGTTAGCATCTCTGACTATATAGTAATTAAGTCATGCTATACCTTTAAAAATAGCAAGCACAGATTTTCAAATATTTGCGAAATTTAATTTGTAGTTAATTACCGTTTTTTCAATTTTTTTGGCGTGCCCGGATCAGTTAACATTTCTGCTATGAAGGTAAATCAATTTACGAAAGAGCTATTTAATAAAAAATCTAGTAAAAGTAAGAAAGTGGAAGCAAATATAAGTCTATAAATTTGGTTATTTTATGAATATTATTGGTTTGTCTTATTTACTTGCCAGCCACTACAGATTCAATTCTCCAATGTGTATGATAAATTTCTCTTAATTACTTTCAAAAACAACTGAAGAGCAAGTAGGCTCATTTAAGTTTTTGATTGCTTTTTAGTTATTCAAGCAAAGTGCTTGAAACATTCACAAAAGCAACTCCACTTCCTGCTTACCTCAATGGTCAACCATAACAGTGTAAAAATTCTAGATGAATGGGATAGGGGTCTCTTCGTGACCCAGGTGCCCAATAAAATTAAAACTCTAGGACTAGGACTTTCAAAATGGAATTTGATTTCTTGCGCACCACAGGTTCTCTTTTTAAATAGTCTGCGCAGACTACTTATAAGTAACCGTGTGGAGGCTTTCAAACGTAGTAGGTGATGTTTAACCTCCAAAACGATTGTAGTAGGCGTTGTTTGATTTGGAGAGGTCCTGAAACTTAAAATCATCCATCACACTTACGTTTAAGGGATGCATACCAAAGAGTCTATGTGTGGGGCGGTGTCTCTTTGGGCGCATAGACCTTCATGTCTTAACCCGAGGCGCAATGAATGCTCACGTCGCAAGTGATGACCTCGTTGGTATTTATGTGCGCTCTTATGTTGCTGTCATGGATGATAATTTCGTACTATTGGATAATACATGAGAACACAACACCGGACAGAACTCCCTTCGTGAATGGTTTTCTGCAGTAGAAAAAAAATTCAGCGCATGGAGGGGCCAGCTCTATAACCGAACTTGAATACAATCAGACATTTTTGGTATGCTTCAACCCTTTGACGGTTATGAACGAGTTCGGCTCGCAATCGAATCGTGCTTCATAATGCGCGCAAACGAGTTCCGCTCGGGGGCAAAGTTCGTTCGCCATTATTATTCTGCATTGACTATGTTAAAAACGAATCCTACTCGCGAAAAGTAGTTAGTTTTACTTCCTGCAGATAGCAGTGCGGGTTCCATGAATTTCTTTTTATAATGAAGGGGAAATTATTTTTTTACCTTGTTCCTTTTATGCGTATTTTGGCACGTTTTTTAGGGTGTTTGTAAAGTAAAATGGCCGAAAAACGAAAGTTAGGTAATTATGATGATGATTATGATTGTGATACAGAAAGCTTATCAAGTTTTGAGTCTGGTGAAGGCTTTGTTCAGAGTATTTAGGTAATTACTGTATTTAAATGCTTCATAAAGTTTTGCATTAGTAGTATTTATTTAGTCCTTTCAATTTAATATTTGTCTTATATTTATAATTAACTATTATTTATATAATTGATTATAATCATTTATAATTTAGAATTAATAATCATCATTTATTATTTTATCTATCTACGGCATTCAGAGATGCCAAATTGCTCCGCTTTGTAAAATAGTATTTTCTAGTGGTAGCGAAATTCAAGTTACTTTCAGTTTAGTATTTTTCCTTTTAAGTAATTTTTTCACCTCTAAATATCAAAAATTATAAGTATCATATAAAATGCAACGTTAAAGCAACAATCTACTGGTTATTAAAAATTAGACGTAACTGTCCTTCTCAAACGAATTTTTCTACATAATTTGCTGTCACTTTATTATAACAATTCCAGAAAGCGGAGCAGCTGGCATCGCCAGAGAAGGGTGACATTTTCGGAAGAACGGTGGGGGAAACCGGCTGCCACTTTCGACTACTGTTTGCTCGTAATACTGCGTGAATTAATGAAACGAAAACTGCTCATTTCCTTAACCGTCAAAGGGTTTAAAAGATGTGTTGCTGCTCTCAATCCTCCTCAGAATCTTGTCACGCTTGCAATTGTTTTTCAGACATTGGTTCGCACTTATAACAGACGCATAATTGAAAGCATAGCTGAATTGCTGCTAGAGGTGATCTTACTCCACATTGAAGGTAGTTTTTCTATTTCAAATTGAAGCATATTACTTATTCATTTATACATATGCTAATTTCTGTTACACCATAATTATCTTGTTAATTTTTTTTAAATATTTTATGCATTACTATGTGCACTATAATATGTACCAATTTCTAGGTCCAGCTTTTTGAGTTGAGGTAATTTCCATTTCTATAACGTTGTGCTTTCTTTCAGAATCATAAAAACATCTAAGCAATGTGTTACAAAGGGGGAATGATGAATATAGATAAAAGTGTCAATAAGACAACAAAAAAAAAAAGAAAAGTGGGTCATCATTAATAAACAGAAGCAAAGCCCCATTAACTCCATGACAGACTATATACCCTTTCAGAGTTTTGTTCCTATTCATTTATATTCTAAAATGCTTTTATTAATGGTAAAAACACAATCATCTAACTTTTCAAACCTCACGGAAAGCTTGTTATTTTTACTCGTTCCGTTTAATGAAATTCTTACCCAGGGTAATTAACTTCACTGAAGTAAACCTCCCCGAGTTTTAGTTTTTACATTACAAGCCGACAGGATAATTTCACATAATAATTTTATAATCTAGTATACTTTAAAATTTAAAACATATATTGGTAGGGTTTTCGAAAAGTAAAATTAATTTATTGGAATACAATAAACAATGCCCGATAGCGGAAAAATCATTTTTTTTTTGCTTTTTGAATACCTGTTATCGGTTGCTTAATGGCTAAAATTTTCTTGAATTAAGATTGTTTCTCCACTTATGATGTCATATTTTTAAAACTTTAAAGGCTGGGAAAATTAACGCCTACTTTCTTCTGCATGCTTTATTTACGCAAAAATATAACATTACGCTGATTAACTTATTTTAATTCAGAATAAACTTATTTATAAATCATCTAGATTTACTTCTACATAGAAAATAGGCGTTTCTTTAAAAACAGTAGTTCAAAGATTAAAAGTGGAAGGAAAGAATTTTTTTTAAACCTAAAATTTTATTTTTTATATTATAGCCTTATAAATTCCGTTCATCCAAAAGTAAAACTACTTCCATACTTCAAAAATTTAATTTATCCTCCACTAAAATAAAAAGAAAACTGTTTGATTAGAATTTTCAATTAAAAATTCTGTGCTCAATTATACTTTATTTACTTCTAGTAAGTACGCTTTCAAATACAAATTTCTTCGATTTGAGGTATGCTGCAGGACGTAACAAACTGTACTTTAACGCTTAACTTACCTAGTTAAGCGTTAAAGTATAGTTTGGGTCGTTGTACCTAGTATTAGTTGGGTCGTTGAACCTAGTGATAGTGATATGGCTGTTCGTTTAACAATCGTTTTAGCAAGGAATGAAAAATCCGGCACGTCTAGTATTCAATTAAATATTCCGAACTCCTTTGCATTGATGGTTTTGCTATTGGTAGGATTGTCTTTACTTTGATTTAATAACTATTTTTAATAAAATTCTTCTTGCCGAAAGACGCAAAAATTCTAACCTCAAAATATTTTGAAGCACTTTCCCGGCATATGTCTAAAAATAAGATTGTGATTAAAAGCAATTTCATTGCACAACGATTGCAAACACTTTTTTAAAAAAAATCTGATAGTTTTCTAAATATTTTCGAAGAATTTCCAAACATGAAACTGTAAAAGAAAGAAAGAAAAAAATGACATTATGAAGGTGGGGAGTTAATTTCGCTGAATGAAATGCCTAACATAATTATAACATTATTTCATAAGTTACATATTGCTTTCTAAACAGTTGTAATACCGATGTTTAATTTTATGTTACAAGCTGCTTTTCCTTTCTATCAAATTACGAATTCCAAAAAAAAAAATAAAAATATTGTTATTGCAGAGTATTTCAAAACTGGAAATTGCAACGTACATACATCTATTTTAGGATTTTGTACTAAATCTTTTCTCTAAATTTCTTCTTTTAATTCATGATTATCACTTAATTATTGCAAGACTAAGATCTTTTGCAAATCCCGGGAGTACAACATGGCTTCTGAAGTCTATCAAGAAATACATTACAAAAGTGGAAATAATGGATAATGTCGAAGAACTTGCTTATTCACAAGGTAAATATGATAGTTCCTTAGAAATATTTCAGAAGGCGACTAACGATCGTGATTGAATCACATGATGGAGAGTTGAAAGGACCCTACGGTACTTAAAGGCCTCGAACAACAAAAAAACTATTACTCTACCACGCATTAAAAAATAAATAAATAAAATAAAAAATAAAGAAAGAACACGCCTCCTGGTTGACTTTGAAAAAGTGGCTTGGCAAATCTTTTCTTTATTCTACTGCTAATGCTCTGAATGGTAAAATAGAATTTCAAATAACTATTAAAGTAAGATTTAATTTGAAAATAAACAGTGTTTTATAAAGAGTAGCTTATCATACAAAAATGCCGAATATATAAAAAGCTCAATTTTGAATATTTTTTCACATTCGTTGCTTTTTTTTTCTTTTTTTTTTTTTTTTTNTTTTTTTTTTTTAATACAAGACAGTACACCATGCGTACCTGACACTGGTGTAAGCATTGATCATCACGATGGCTCTCCTGATCTCAGGCTCTTTCATTAGATCCCCCTGATCCTTCCTGATCGCGCCTAACTCAGGCTCTTGAGTTAGGCGGATTGACGCTCACACCACATCCACAAACTGTAGTTCCTTGGGGTGCATGATTTTTTGTTCGTTCCCACTGTCCCTATTTTAGTAAAGAGATAAATCCTTATTTTGGAGTTAATTTATCGGTTAGACAGGAAAAGAGTCTGAGTCATAAACACATTAGCTCTGTAGCTAGCTGCTGAATGTGATTGGTGGACTTTCTGTCAGGATATTTTACAGCATCCTCTTGGTCGAGTCACACACAACTGTTCAAAGATTGTTATATTTTTTAAAGTTTTAATAACTTAAGTTTTTTAGACTTTGTAACATTTAAGAGCTATGACTTCTTGATTTCAGTTATAAACGATTGTATGCAGCTTAAGACGTTCACACATTACTGGAAAAGCTTTGACAAGGAAATAGCTTTTACCTTATCCCAATTGCCCCTAAAGCTTCAACAAAAAAGTAAAGTTTTTTTTTATTGTATTTCAGCGGGTTTTGCATAGTTATGCAATTCGCGGATTGTACTTATTTTTTTCCTTTTCTTACAGATCCCATTCCAATTCTATGTTTGTTACTTCGTATTTGAAGTCTAATAATGTCCTTGGATATGAAGTAAGAAAGAAGATTCTCTCTATTTTTTCCGTTTTTCATTAGATTTTGCGCATTTTTAAAGGTAAGCAAATGTTGAATTAGAAACTCTTCAAATAAATAAAAAGTAAAAGAAAAAATAATTTTAAAAGCTCCAAATTTTATCTACAGTAATACTTTCATTAACGCGTTTTTTCTAAACTCGATGAGGTGTTGTCTTCAAATTGAAACTGCAATATTTATCCTTAAACAGGACAGTTGATTTATTTCAATACGTACAGAAGAAGTCCTTTTACACTGACGTTACGCGCATAACGAAATCAAATGTTAAGTATTCATTAAATTCTGTGAAAATTCGTTTAATAATATTTTCTGTTACCAGTTCTTATTTAAAACAAAATGTTTTATCTTTTTAAAACAGGCACAAATTAACACGGACCAGATCAGACCAACCGGAAATCAAGAATCGACTCAAGCCTTTGCAGAGTGAGGTTGTGTTGAAATAGCTCTGTGCGTACCATGTCTTTTCAACATTTCGCCCGGGGTGGGAAGCGGCGAGCCAAAAGGCCTGCGCGGCAACTCACTCCCCGTGATGAATTTGAACTGCTGGAAACAGACGAAGAGCGTTTGGAGTTCTGCTCTGATTTTACTAGTCAGTGCATCACTAAAGACGCCATTGATAGAAAAATTGAGTCAAGTAAAGCTGCATTGCAATGGTAAATAAGAGAGGGACACAAGCCACCTTTCATCTGTGTATTTCTAATTAGAGCTCTCGAAATCAGAAGAAGTATGTGATTTCCAAGAGGAACCTGATAAAGAAATTACGCCTATGGAAACAGCCTTGCCAACCCATCCAGAAACGACGAAGGATTCCTTAGAGTTAGAAACTACTCCTGAAACGAATGTTCCAGTACCAGATACAACAACTTGGAGCCTTGTGAAGAGGTCTCGGCCTCAAAAACAGAGCCCCAAATCCAAAACAATAAAGAACCACCGGCCAAGAGGAGAAAAAAGAAGAAGCAAGCCCATGGAACCACTTCTAAGACTACTAACAGCACTTCTACTCCAGTTTCCCTCCCAGTGCCCGAGCCCACTACAACCACAACATCGGAACCCAAGGAGCAGCCACTCAAGTCCGCAAAAATTCTCATCCGAGGGCTTCCAGATGATTTCAAAGTTGAAGGTATTTCTCTAGAAATAGAGAAATTAGACATCAATTCCCATAGAGTTATCCAGTTTAAGAAGAGGGTGGAGGTGCCTATAGGCTCCTTCCCCTTTTCCTCATCATCACTCCACTGGCCAATCAGCAGAAAGTTTACTCCATCTCTAGTATCAAGCAGATTCCCATAAGCACCGAGAGGTTCCGTGGCGGCCGGCGGCCATCACAGTGTTTCCGATGCCAGGGCTTCGGCCATACTCATCGTTCCTGCACAAACCAGTCAAGATGTATGAAGTGTGCAGATTTCCACTATTCATACCAATGTGAAAAGGATAGAACTTCTCCCGCCAAATGCTGTAACTGCGAGGGGAAATACACCTCAAATTTCACTGAGTGCGAGGCCAGCCCCAGTCGAAAAAGACCACCGACCAAGGATTCGCATGCATCTACAGCTCATCGTTTAGTTTCACTTGTGAAGGAGCTGCAAAAGCTTCTTAAAAAACCAAGAAGTTACAAGCCTACTTCAATCTCTACTTAACGGGGCCTCCCCATCTCAATAAGGACAATCTCACCACAACGGAAGCCCAGTCCAATGATGAACTGAACTTCTTTAGATACTACTTCAACTTTTTTGAACATATGATTCCCAAGCATATGTCTACTTAGAATCGACGAATCAGTTGTTGGCCCTTCGGGCCAAATACTGAGATTTTCCACATATCCAGTATCCAAATTACTTTGTTTCTTCTTTTAATTTTCAATTATCAGGACCACAAGGAAACACCTCAAGGATCCTATCTCACGATGAAGGGGTAGTAAAGGCCCGTTCCGGCCTCAGGCACCCAACAAGACAAATTAATACGCTCTGGCTTCTCTTCATCAATCGTTCTATTCTTTCGCCTTTTAGTAAAGATTACCGTGAAGAGGAGCTTCCTAATGAGCTTAAGCTATTTTTTGGAATCCCACTATGTGGGGTTAAACAATTAAGAATAGATTTCTAGCGTAAGTTCTGAAAACTACTTAATCTATCGCTAGGTCATCCTCTATGTGTTTGGAGTCAGCCTGATTGAGTTGAGTTTCATGTGGAAAAGTTGAGAATCTAAAATGAATGGTGTTAGAGATCCGTCTGTGTCATCAATTTCTTTCGTTCGTCATCAATTTCTTTCTTTACCAGATCGCTCGGGTTCTGGAATCGCATTAAAGATCCGCCCACTTTGGTGATTCACAAAATCTTTAGTGATAGTGCGATGCGAGGACCAGGACATTTATTCAAGGAACGATCACAATTCTCTGCCATCATTGAATAAATCCAAAGCTGAGTCCACATCAACCATTTGAGCTTCATGAGCCTCACTATTATAATCCAATTTTAGCTCTTCCAAGGTTTTTCTTAATCGGGCTACAGATTCGAATTTCGCTGTAATAACACTTTCTTAGGCATCTTCGATATCTTTACCAAATGTATGTATTTTTGATAGCTGATTTTTTAAGTTTCTTCTATCCAAAGTTGGAGATATCGCCATCTTATCAATGCGAATCGAAAATCCCATTCAAAACGAACGATGACTATTTTTCAAAGTCTAAGTTAAATTCAGATTTCTCTCGATCCAATTGTCACTCGAGTCAATTCCAACTCGACGAACCAAAATGCACGATGCCAATTTTAATATTTCAACAATGATAGAATGCCCATTATGACGGACAACGAAAAAGTTATGAATAAATAACAACTTGTTTAATAATTAACAGAAAACATAAGGTTCCGAAAAAACGATACTTTTCCGTAGAAGTATATAATTACCAAAAAGAAAACGAAATTAATAGAAATCAGAATTAAATGATTCACAACTGAATACAAACACGATCTAAAATGAGTTGGGGAAAGGGTTGACGTTAATTGCGTTACTCAAACTCTCAAAAGCGCCTACAACAATGAGTTCTTGCTAAAACCCATTGCTAAAAGATTGCTTAATGCCATTGCTGGGCCGGGATAGCCTGGTTGGTAGGGCACTAGGTGCATATCCAAGAGTTAGTGGGTTCGATCCCAGCCGGCCAAAGACTTCCCGTGCAGTAAATGGTGATGAACCGATCTGAAACCGACATTTCTGTAAAAGNGATCACAAACACTTTTGACCTATTTTCATTTTTATATTTTGCGTCATTTTCATAGAGGACAGTGATTGAAGGTGGTCAAAACTTTACCTGATAGTCTTGAATAACCATTACAAATCAACAGTTTTAAAAATACCATATTAGTCGTGAAAACGCACCGTTGCCATAAGACGAAAGAGCCTTCGAAAAACAGCCTTAAAAATTACAGAAAAATTGCATTGGTGGGTTTGCGTCCTAATGGACGCAACTGACCGATTTTGAAAAATTCCATCTCAATGAAAGAAACAATTGTATATTTCAATGAAACAACTATTCTTTTTAAATGAAGTGTAGCTTGCAGTCTTTTTCCGTATTTTGAACTAGATTAAGTTTTTATTTCGTACGAAAAATAAATAATAAATAAATAAATAAGATTTGAAATTAAAAACCACTGAAAGTCTACAAGTAAAATAGATAAAATAGACAAAGTAATTTTCATAAATATGCATTGAAAAAAAAATGCAATCGATTTTTTTCTTTAACTGGTAATAAATTAACAAATTTTATCGGCAGTCAATAGATAAAATACCAAAATTGTTTCAATTCCATCGCAAATTCGGCCGATAAAATAATTTATAAAAAAATACTAAGAAAACTATTACGAAATAAAATGTTATGATAATCAATAACAATCAAAATTAAGTTAGAGAAACAAGCTTGCCACCTTTTCATTATTCAATCAGTTCCATTTTTAACAAAAGCGTTGACATTTGAAAATAAATAAATAAACATAAAAGCTTTCTTTCGGAAACAACATAAAAGGAATGAAAGGAAATTTAATTTTAAAAATAGGATATGGCGATCCATAGGATATGGCGATATCCTACTAACATTATATTCAAATTCATTGTGCATTAGATTCAAACTATCCATTCACCTTTAATTTATAAGTTTTCAACAAATAAAAAAAAATGTATTCATGCCCAAAAGAATATTTGAAAGACATGTCGACTCTAGGGTCAGTCAAGACTAAATTCTTAAGAATATTTAATGATTTGACTTCAATGCAGTGAACAGAGCAATAATCAGAGATATTAGGTATCGAATGAAATTCCAAAGATATTTGAAAAATACCAGATACGTTAAATATCGTTGCACCGAATTTTGATTTAACTATCATACAATTATCATTAATTGGTGAAACCGAGACATTTACAGGATGTTTTTCATCTAGCAAAATTAGTCATAGATTCATTATCAGTAAACGATGCCTGTTTCCGGAAGAATCATGCACATAAATTATTGCAATACTCAAAATAACGCATTTAGAATGAGTGAAAGTGGCCATAAATAGTTTGTTTTCAGAATCTTTTCCTTCTGGTGCCAGATAAGGAGACGATGTAGGTGGAGGAGGGAAAAAATAATTACTAGATTAAGTTTTTCAAAAGTCTGATTAGGAAAATGAAAAAGTTTATTATGTCCTCCCTTGCAAAAATCGCGAACGATATTAGGGCAACAGTTTTTAATTCGATGAGATTGACTTAAACATGAAATAGATATTTTCGTTTTCACGTAATTTTTTTTCACAAAGAATAATTTTTTTATTCTTTATCAGAATTAAACAAGAATGATTTCGATTTATGAAATCCACTAAAGCGATAACTATTATGAAGCAAATTATTTACATTTTCTAAAAAACATTTTTTCAGCAAAAAAACAATTAATTCTGAGCAAGTGGGTACGTCTTCAGACGTCAGACACTTTTCAAAAGCTTTTCGCCATTCTTGATACAATTTATTAATTGACACATTAATTAATAAAGCCTCAGTTAATTTATTAGTTTCAGATTTTAATAATGTTAAGGCTCTAATATTTTTCAATAAATTATCAATTAAAAAGTAAAGATTCTTAGCTGAATGAAGTCTAATTTTATCCATTAACAATAAAGCATTAATGTGAGAATGAACTATTTCTAAGCAAGTTGAAACATGATCAGGAATTGGGGCAGACGTATGTAAATCAAACAACAAAGTTTTTTTAAATCTACCTCTAACTATTTGTTAAGGTAATAGAGATATGGGGATGATAAAAGTTATTCCTAAATTATCCCAATACCAATAGTTAAAAAAGCAAATTATCTTGGCCTTATAATCAACATCAAACTCACCTGGAATGATCATATCAAAAGCACAATAGATAAAGCAAATGCAGCAATAATAGCCATACAACCATTAATATGTAATTAGAATATGTCACTTAAACTGAAGAAGCTACTATATACAGCAATGATCCACCCAATACTTACCTATGCCTCACCTGCCTGGACAACGATACCTCAACATCTACTGAAGAAATTAAACCAATGCCAAAACAAGATCATTAGAAAAATAACCTGTGCAAGATGGTTCATCCGGAATACCAATATACATACAGACCTCAAAATACCAACTCTATCACAGCTAAACGCAGATTTTTTCGATAAAGCCATAGAATGTAAAACAGCAAATTTTAATGAAATTTTTAAATTTGAAAATTATATCAAAGATAAAAACAACAGACCAATAGCTGCACATTTCATCTCCGACGCCTCATATCATAACTATCAAAACAAATAATTTCATCAACCTTTCTGAAAATGACGTTTCCTCATGCTGATACAATTCTGAGCAATTCCAAAATCAAACAAACACAACTATAGAGCAAGCTGCTCATTTTATTTTTTTATTACTTTTTAGTTATTCAAGCAAAGTGCTTGAAACATTAATAAAAGCAACGACTCCACTTCCTGCTTACCTCAATGCTCAACCAAAACAGTGTTAAAATTCTAGATGAATGGGATAGGGGTCGCTTCGCGACCCAGGTGCCCAATAAAATTAAAACACTAGGACTAGATTCCTAAATTATAAGAAATGACGGACCATGTGTCTTTTCAATTATTTATTGACTGACACAAACATGAAATAAGAAAGAGTAGATATAGGGGAAAATTCCTGCTCGAGAATCTTAATCGTTCTCTTCAACATATAAACATCTTCTGCTCCACAAAATCTCTCGTGATAGTGCGCGTATGCGCGGATCAGGACATTTATTCAAAGAATGATCACTATTCTCTGTCATCATTGAATAAATCCAAAGCTGCGTCCTCATCAACCATTTGAGCTTCATGAGCTTCGCTATTATAATCCAATTTTAGCTCTTCCATGGTTTTTATTAATCGAGCTACAGATTTCAATTTCGCTGTAATAACACTTTCTTAGGCATCTTCGATATCTTTACCAAATGTATGTATTTTTGATAGTTGATTTTTTAAGTTTCTTCTATCCAAAGTTTGCAATATCGCCATCTTATTAATGCGAATCGGAAATCCCATTCAAAACGAACAATGAATATTTTTCAAAGTCTAAGTTCAATTCAGATTTCTCTCAATTAATTATCCAATTGTCACTCGAGTCAATTCCAGCTCGACGAACCAAAATGCACGATGCCAATTTATGCCAATTTTAATATTTCAACAATGATAGAATGCCCATTATGACGAACAACGAAAAAGTTATGCAAAACATAACAGAAAACATAACATTTTATATCCCGAGTTTGATATGACTACAATCATAAGGTTCCGATAAAACGAAACTTCTCCATAGAGCTATATAATTACCAAAAAGAAAACGAAATTAATAGAAATGAAAATGAAATGATTCACAACTGAATACAAACACGAACTAAAATGAGTTGGCGAAAGGGTTGACGTTAATTGCTCCACTCAAACTCTCCAAAGCGCCAACAACAGTGATTTCATGACCCATTTGCTAAAAGATTACTTAATGCCGTTGCTGGGCCAGGATAGCCTGGTTGGTAGGGCACTGGGCCCATATCCACGAGTTAGTGGGTTCGATCCCCGCCGGCCGAAGACTTCCCGTGTAGTAAATGGTGACTGATACACGCTAAATCTGTCGACTCACAAAGTCCTCCATGTTCCCATAACAAATCATACCTCTGAGGGTACTGATCCAGCAGTTTCCTTGTCTTCTGAATTGGTTCAAAATTACAAGGCTATGGGGTTGAACATTAGTAGTCGAAAACCCAAAATTGGGCAGGCAGTTCAACGACGGATATATAAATAAAGATGGTGGAGAAAAAAAAACAATGTCAAAATGGGACATAGCTTAAGAGTCAGAAAACCTGAAATAGTTTAAACTAGTTTCGTTCTTATTAAAGGAATAAATGCTTGTTAAGAAGATGTTGATTGATAGCATAGCACCCTGAAATCTCTAATAACTGTTGACACAAAATCATGAATCCATCAGCATAAATAGGCAGTGCAAAAGCATTCAAATGCATAAACTAATATGGGATAGAGGGTAATCAGCATCAGTAATNTGTTTATATTTATATATATCAACTTAGATTCGATGAATCAGATATTCAAATGTTATATTTACTCAAGCAAAGTGCTTGTTTTTCTATTAGCTACCACATCGACTGCTAAATTCAAAATGTTATTACTATAAATTTTCTGTAAATTTCTAGATGTATGGGATAGGGGCCGCTAAGTGGCCCAGGTGCCCAATTTTTGTAAATAAAGTAAGTAAGTACTCTGGTACATAGGGTGAGGCATGAAGAAAACAACAATACATTTAAATTTATGATGCATTACTTTAAAGTCATATATTTTCTGTCTCAAGTGTTATTTTCAAAGTAGTAGGCAAGTGTTTAGTGCATAAATCTATTCGCTCTCAATAAAATTTAACATTCTGCCAAATAAATAAACTAAACTAAAAATATATTTGAAAAACATCTGTATTTTTCCAAACGAAATTAGTGTTAAATTTAAAATCTCTTCACCCGAATCGGCCCTGGCAACAATTTTACAGTAGCTGCAGCTGAGCTTGAAATTGGCTAATATGGGTCCCATATCAACATGCACCGAGGGACCTATATTGATATGTCTAAATTTTTCCCTTCTGTAACCAATATTACAAAATATAAACACCCCTATATTGACTTGTAGAATGAGGCAAGCGTGTGCAGATATGGGGCTAGGCTGAAGGAACCCGTTCTGGTCTGATCTACACTGACTTGCATTGCAACAGCACGAGGAGGTCCAGTCACAAATTGCAAATCTATTGTTCATTGTGTTTTATACATCTAAGTAGGAATATTCATTTGGCGGTGAGCGTTTCCCTCGAGATAGCCATATTTAATTCACCGATGTAGATGAAGCGTGTCGGATCACGCCTGTGAGTAGCCCGCGCATGACTGTTTTTTTTAATTATAAACAGAGAGTTGATAGCACGTTTTGATTTCGTGGCGTTACTACTTGGTGCTGTCTCTCCTATTGTGCTATCTGTCCTCTTCTACTTGACGAAGGCTTATAAACCTATTTTGAGCATACAAGTCTGAAAATTTATGTAATTGCAATAACCAATAAACAGAGAGTTATTCATATTGATATTAAAAATAAATGTAAAATGTATGGATTAATAAATATGGTTGGTACGCATTTTTATTAACTTCAAATTGTTTTTTATTTTGCAATCTTGCAAAATAAGTAAATCCTACAAAAAATGAAACGCCTACTTTTAGTTCAAAGCAGTGCTCTAAATGAGCTATTAATGTTGATAGCAAATAATGCAATACTTGTTTTCCGAGTTCAAACAAAGGGTCATAGTTATAGTCATAAAGTTTGAATTGGAATGCTGAAGTCTGAGACGGGTCCTTTTCTCATTCATTTTGAAATATCAGAATTTGAGGTGAACCAATAAGATAACGGAACCCTATTATTACTATAGAAGGAAAAAATGACACTTAGCTTAAGTTGATAGAGATGAAATTAATAAGTTTGCAGACTTTTAACATTAAATGAAGATTAACAATTAATTAAGAAAGAAAAGAAAGCAAGAAAGGGAAATGAACATGACTATTTGCAGATCATAAAAGGCGCATCAATCGTTAAGAAGTGTGAAATAGGTCTAACATTGGCATCTTTTTTAAGGTATTCAAATTTAAAAATATTCTTAATATTTGTAGTTAAGGGCTTTATTAAAGACGCTCCCTTGGAACTTTTTAAAATATTGATCAAATGTGTGTCAATATGTATCAGTATGTATGTCAGAATGTACAATGTGACGGTATATATGCCAATATTCCTCTGCAGCCTACCTGTCATGGTACTCCTCGGAATGACATTTTGAAGAATAGCAAGTTTTTCAGCTGGTTGTGTGTAGCATTGCACCAGAAATCCCATACCTACGTCATTATTGGTCTTCTCATGGAGGTATATAATAATATTTTAAGAAGTATTTGTAATGTGTCCTTGAATATGTAGATTCTATAATTTAATTACTGCAGAATTTATCAGATTCTTTACATGTAGTACGTAGTCCGAGTGAAATGTGTATTTGGAACAAGACCAAGATAAGTGACTTGGCTCAAAGTTGACTGACCTGCCGATTTTCTGCACGTTTTGTAAACATTTATTGTACTGTTACCTGAGTTTATGTATAATGTATTATTTTTTCTTAATTAATCGAACTTATTTTCCTCACCAATACATATAAATGATTTAAAAGTTCATATGCAACGCCATTTTGTTCTAGCTCTTTCATGGTGAAGCTTTTAAGATGATGGGAAAATTACCGAAAAATCAGAAAGCTTTGCGTTATGAATGTCTACTACACTATAAAATATTTCGAAAAATGTGTAATAGTCCTATTTTGGTATGATGTAATTGATATTGAACTTTGCTAAAGCTCTGAACTGCAATTCTGTAAATTTTAACAATATATTTATATTTAAAAATCTTAAAGGAGATGCCAGTCTTAAACCTATTGCCAACTTCTTCAAGAGTGATGCCGTATTAACCCTACAGCATCATATGTAAATAGTCGTCTTCAATTGTATATAGTCATCATTGTATTGTTCAGTATTGTATTTTTCATTATTTGTCTCTCTTCTAGGGGCTCAAAATACTTTTAGGAGGAGTGAAATTTTAAATAATTACTAATACGTATGTAACTAATTACTTTCAATAATAAAAAAAGTTATTTTACGGCTAATATTTTAACAATATGTTAATTTTTCTACCAATACATCACTGATTAACTGATTCTATTAAATGAGCTGTAAGTGATCAGTGGATATGACAGTGAACTGTTTTAACGAACTGGAGTTCAATCCACAGTGGCAACTTGAAGTCAAGCCAGTTTAAGATAGATGGGTGCTAGATTGTCTGTGAAGTAAAGGCTGTCTGTGCGCAATACTAGCTCATTGTCGCGATTAGAAAATGCAGCATTTTGTAGTCTTAACCACCATAAAACATGTAGCGCATGAAGGGTGATTGCGGGAATGATTTAATTTTATTTCATTATCTTTTATTTTATTTTATTTTCTTTTATTTTATTTTATTTACTTTTATTTCATTTACTTTTATTTTGCCCAATAATTAAAATAGACATTGAAACTTTTGATAAATATGCATAACATAATAGTAAGAAAGAAAATCGCAATTGAAATGAAGACATCATAGTGACATTTATCACTATCACTATTTTTGTCTATCACTATATTTGTCTATCACTATATCACTATATTTGATTTATCACTACACAATTTATCACTATCCCAGGAATCGATTAACATATAAATTATTTATCGGTAAATCTCGTCGAATACCGGATAAAACTCAAATAGGTATTATAAAAATCATGCTTTATAATGAAAATATAATTTCGGCAGTTAAAAATAAAAAGAGAACAAATAACCTATAGATAAAACGTTTGCTGAACTCATTTAAAATACATTAATTTTTCTAAATTTAAAAATTGAACGTTAATTAAATAGATACGGATATAGTAAATGTGGCCTCACGTGAATTTTTTAAGCTAGTGTGTATATCAATTAATAATTATTCAATACGATATATAAAGCCACCATGTAAACAGATGAAATTAAAATTATTATTGATTATTTCGCAGTTTGAATTAATTTATACCTTTTTTTCTCCAAGCATCAAATAGATTTTATTTTATACCCGTCCTTGAACAGCTTGACCCAATTTAGCGTTTTCACCTACCAATGTTCATCACTGTAGCCTTGTAATTTTGAACCAATCAATTACATGGAGAGGAAAACCACGAAAACTTCCCATGGTTAAACTGACTGCAAAGGGACTCTAACCCTTGAACCATCTAACTCTAAGGATATATTACGTCAGCACTGTGGTCAGTGCGAGCGGAATTCGTTACGATTAGCTATCGTTGTGATTCGAACCCGGTTCATCTCATTAGAGCGCTCTATCTCTTGAGCCACCACGTCTCTATCATTGAGATTTTGTGAGAGTTTCATTCTCTAAGTACCAATATTTTTATGTTTTGATAATTTTTTATATTTTATTTTAATTACTTTAACACGTTCACGCCGGGGTGACCCACCGGTGGGTCACGCTAGATTGTCTCATCTTGGCAGCGCACCGGAGTAAAATATGGTAACAATAAATTTCATTTTTAACTTTTTTTCCGCGAAAAATAAAAATCCATAACTACCAATTGTTTTTAACGGATGCAATTTTTATATTGAATTGCTTCTTCACCGTGATAAATTTCCTTACAGTGAATTGTTATTGTCGAGAATAGATTAACTCCTCCCGAATATTATCGAATATTGAAATAGTTCTTCAACCAGTATTTTCTCCTTTATGTCCCGCTTTCAGGCGCAACACCCGGCGAGAACGTGTTAAACAAAGTGAGATGCATTGTTCATAATCCTAATTTCATTTGTGTTTTCGAAACAAAATTAGTAGAAATATAGACTGGAAAAACAAAATTGTGACATTTTTTGGAAACTTACAGTGACTGCTCTCATCCGGCGCCACAGCTCTCTTCGTCAATTTTTAATTTTCATCAATTGTTTTGTGGCTGCAAACTTATCATTTTCATCTCGATCAACTTAAGGCGAAGTTTCGCTTATTCCCCTCCCGTCTTCATATTTGTGTTCCTGTTACCGTATTGTGTCGACCACCATATCCAATATTTCAAGATGAATGTGTAAAATTTCCCACCTGAGCTTCAGAATCCCAGTTCAAGCATTAGGACTACACTTTCCATGATAAAAGTTGAATCGAACTTACTTACCTAAATTGTTTTGACTTTACCAGGCAAGTTAGAACATTTAAAAAAACAATGCGTTAAAAAAAGAAAAAAACGGTTCTCTTTGAATAACTTTTGATCTAATTATTGTATCGTCACGCTCAATTTTAAGGGTTCAAAGCGGGGACCTTAAATATGCTAATTAATTAGTGCAATTAACTTAAACAGTTCAGAGATATGGTGAAATAGGCAAACGTAAAATTAACGAGTTCAATGTTAGGATCGCTTTTCTGACCATATCTCCCAGACTGTAGTTACACTTAGTTCTCATATTCACAGCAACAGAAAAAAAAAAATTCAATTAATAATCGATGATAAAGCGACTTCCCGCTATCAGGGGTCCCCAACCCTATGCCCGCGGGCACCTTGGCGCCCTTCGATCGGTTTAGATGCGCCCGCTACTTGTGCCCAACAATAAAATATTTCCGTTTTTAATTTTCCCATAAAATGTTATGTAATTTGTTTTGCTTTCTCAATATGGATGATAAACCTAACCAAAATAGAAATCGCCAGGAAAGGGATCTCCATTCCACAGATATAAGCACAAAGCAAAATATAGCTGATCACTCGCGAATTGAATATATGAACTCTTATACTTTGTATGTTTTTCAAGCAATTTCATAATAATTTATTTTACTCAAGGATATTAATACTAATTATATTCATAAGTTAAATTAACTTTTTTGTGCATTACATGCAGTGTATATTATTTCCTATGTCTACCAACTTCAAATTTATCTTGAAAAAATAAATGGTGCTCGCCACTCGACCGATATTCTGGTATTTGCTCTTAGGTACAAAAAGGTTGGAGACCTCTGCGTTAGATAAATAAAACGACCACAATATCAGGAATCTGTCTCACTTTTAAATCCAGCTCAGAAATATCACTACTTTAAGCTTGTAGGATTTTCTGAGCGACGCTGGTGTATCATCAAAGAGGATTAAAAGACAGAGTGACACATATTTTATATTACTTTTTTCTTTTAATATAAAAAATATATTGGTACCGTATTTATATGTAGTATTATGAATTATAGATCTACCGAAAAGTTCTGTTCGCGAAAATTCACGCCTTATTTTTCTGTGTCTGCAAAATACACTTGAAAATTAAAGAAGTGGTAAACCATTTACCCTGAGAAGGTACATATTATTTTTACTAAAAATGAGAGCAGTGGAATGCTTATTGTCATGTTAATAGTGTCGAGTAATGCCATGTCACCTTAGTGTCATGTTTGAATATACATGCACACAATCTCTTGAGCCATATATGGTTGTGCTTTTTTATATTTGTACATTTTAGGGTATATACTTACAACTTTTTTCTATAAAGGCTCCTTTTGAATCACAATGTTAGAGCCGTGTATTTAAATAAATAAAACAAAACATGATTCCTAATTTTTTTAGTTCTTGCTACACATTTTAAAAGAAAGAAAAACTGGCATTAATGGCGACCAACTACATCCAAGAGATACAATTCCAAAAAAAAAGAGAATGAATTGTTAAGGGTTTCTGGATTGTAAATCAGCTTCCGATGAACCCTAATTTGAGCATTAACCCTTTGGGGAGGGGGGATTCAGAAAAGCATTCGTACAAAATCAGAATCAAGTTGTAATTAAATAAAAAACGGTAACTTAAATGTAGTCGTTGCTAATTTGACAGACTTACTTTGCTTTTACTTTAATTATTGTTAGTTTAATCATATATATAATCAATGTTAATTCAAAGTATAACTAAATAGTTTTATTTTGAACAAAGTAATGGTGAATTAAATAAATCAAACAATTGTAACTCCGCCCACGAATAAACTGCTAAAGAAATACTTTGATTACCAGTTTTATCTTTTTACCCTGATTGATACGGCTTTATGCTGACACGTGTTTGTGACAGTCGGCGCGAAAGGGCTAAATCACGTATTCAATTACAAGTATTTTCTTGTTTTATGATTTTTTTGCATTTTTCCCTCCCTTCGTTTCAAGCCATTTTATTTCACATAAAAATAGTAATGCCTACTTTCAGCTTAATGATTTACTCCAGTGTTTCACAAACTTATGACTTTTGTGTACCCTTTCTAAATTTTTTGTAACGCTGTGTACGTTTTAATAAGAAAATGAATGTATTTTATATTATAAAAAATTACACAAAAGTTAAAACTCACAACTGGCTGCAGACACCACTAATTATTAACTGTTAACTCCGAAAAAAATAGCCAATAGAAAAATACGTAATCGTAAATTTTCATGACTAGCTTTGTATCTAAATAAAATTTCTTGAAATTTTCGTTTGTTGCAAGATATTTCGCATAAGAACGCGTACCCCCGCGAAACTGTTCCCCCACCCCTGGGGGTACGCGTACCACACTTTGGGAAACACTGATTTACTTAAAAGGGCGAACTGAACTCCGTTCTGAATGCCGAACTGAATTGATGGTGGGAGGCGGTTGGGAGCTTGCGGGTGGGAGGCGGTTTTTATCAAGTTTTTTCTTTCTTTATTTCGATTTAATAATTTATTATTAATTTTATATAAAATTAATAATAAATTATGAAATAGAAATAAAGATATTCTTCAGATTTTTGAAGAATTTTTTAAGAAAATGATATTTTCTTAAGAAAATCTTAAGATTATTTTTAGTAGGGTGGAGTAAAAAAGAAATCTGTTGATATCATTTCATATATTGATAAAACAAGTAGAATACATAACTGATCATCATCTATTCATACAAGTACCCTACTGATGTCAACAGACATCAGTTGAAGTGTGAAATACAGGCAAGTATATACTAATAGAGTACCTACTGATCAATATCTATTGAAACCAATACACTGCTGATATCAGTTGAAATATCAATAGAAACAAATACAGACCAATAAAATTCTATTGATCTATATCTATTGATACCAGTACACTAGTGATATCAGTTGAAATGTCAATAGGAACAAGTACAGACCAATAGAATACTCTACTGTTCAACATCTATTGATACCAGTACACTACTGATATCAGTTGACATCAGTTGAGATGTCAATCGAAACAAGTACAGACCAATAGAAATCTATTGATATCAATAAATGTTTTTATTGATTTCTATTGATAATTTTTTGTAGAGATTACAGTCGCAAGATATATGACTACATTATTTTCAAATATGCTTTTTTGGATAATATTTCAAAACATTTAATACACATAAAAGAAATGGCTGTTTAATAGAATGCAATAATTCATATTACCGATTTTTAAAAAGGCACTAATTTCAAGAAAAATAGCAGCAGTGTCGCTTAGATTCAGATTTTGTGAGACCTGATATAGAATAAATATTAATACTGTGACTGTAGACAGTATTTTGGTTGGTTCTGTTACAAATGTTATAATTAAGGCCCGGATTTTGATGACATTTGCATTTTTGGGCATTTTTTGTCTTTTAGAGCAATTTTTTAGATTTATAGGGCATATTTCTTTAAATTTTGGGGTGTATTTTGCATTTTAATGCATTTTTTAAAGCTTTCTGTTAATTTTTTCCAATTTTTATTATTTTTTATCAATTTTCATTATTACACTGGCTTTCAAACAATGAAGAAAATCTATAGGATATTAACAGGAGAAGCAAAATCTTTTCAAATTGAAGAAAAATTGTCAGTAAGTGAGACCATCTTTTTCAAGTACACACCTATAACATCAGTAGACGTTGAAAGAAGCTTCTGCAGGAATGAAAATTTACTTTCAGACAAGAGACGCTCGTTTACATTTCAAATTATCAAAAAACACATAGTAATCCAATGTAATTCTGATATTTAGTAATATTATGAGATGGAAGTTGTTATATCCATCAAAGTTTCTATACAAAAGAAAAATATTTCGGTGTCAATATATTTTCCTTTTTTTGTTATTTTAGGATATAAAACATATTTTTCAAACTTTAATGAACGTAGAACAAGTATTGCATTGCTTTAAATTTTTTAAATGACTCATAATAATTTTAAAGAGCAAAACATTTTTTTAATTCAATATTTTTACTTTATTTAAGGCATTTTTTGCGCAATTTTTGCATTTTTAAGGTCATTTTTTGCCCTTTTTAAGGGCATTTTTTGCACTTTTTAAGGGCATTAGTTGAGATTTTTTAGGTCATCAAAATCCGGGCTCTAGTTATAATTTATAATGCATACGACTAAATGAATATTTTGTTTAATTATTAAAATTGTTCAAACTAAAAATACTATTTACAATTTGCTCATTTTTGAGCTGATTTTTTTAGAGTCAAAGTCAGGGAAATAAATTGTAATACAGATATTACGTAAACATTTATGAGAATCAAATAAATCTAGAGCACACATCAAAACGAATTCGGAAGTTAAAGTAAAGTAAACGCCAGCCAATACATTCCATCTCCCTCCTCACACGTAGCAAATTTATATTTTCGGCCAATAGCGTGATCCGGCTACTTTGAAATTTAATCACTTAATAATTTTTGATCTCATAATGAAACAACGTGATAGTTAGAGGAATCGACAGAATATTTTCGAACTCCGTTTCTCCAGTGCTGTTTAAATAGAAGAAATTATTTCCGTATTTAATTGCAGAGGGAAAAAAATGGAGGACATTTTACACTTCAGAGTTAAGTTATTTCATCACTTATTTAAATTACAATTGTTTTATTTATAGCATAAATTAACTTTTGGAATGTTCTTCTTTTTCCTAAAACATCATTTTAATGCCGATTATTCTATTTTATTTTTTTCAAAATACGAATTTTTGATTTTAAATCCTTCGTAAGAATTATGATATGACAAAACTTTTAAGACTCACTCCTTATATTGCCTCATTGAATGGCAATTTCTTTAGTAAAGCAGAAAAATGAGACAAAGGTAATTTTAATGATATCTTCATCAAAGAATTCTTAAATTAAAATATTACAAACAGTCCATTGACAAAATTTCTGTTATCGGATGGTATACTATCCAAGAAATATTGCAAATCATATAAATATTGTACTTTACCATTTTTCCAATTTATAAACATTCCTATGTATGAGACTGGTGAAGCTGCGAACAACTGCGGAGAAGGTCGCTCCAACAGACAAGCACCTATATTATCAATTTTATTATTTTATTTTAATGTTTGAGCTGTCCATATGCTAGACTAAAAGCCTGACCATGTCTTAATTTTATTTCTATGAGTCATGCTTACGGTGTCCAGTTACTGTTTGAGTTTGAACGTGAAACCAAAATCTCTGTTTTGATCATTTGTATAATTTGATAGGATTTCTATAATTTGTGGTCTGATAAAATTGTTATATAATGAAGAATCTGTAAAGTGATCTTATGGTTTTTTACTGGCATATATTTGAATATAGTTGATTTTTATTTGCCCTAAAAATTTAAAGCAAAATATATTTTTTATTGATTTTTTTTCTTTAAATGAGACTGGATGTTTTGTTATAAGTATAAATTATACAGTGTATAAATACCTAAAAATAAGAAATTTATATTTTTGCGAGTTTGTTAAATATGAAATATGATCGAAGCAAAAGATATTATCTAGAGACTTGGTATTTTTACATCAAAAGGAAAAGAAATGAGACAATAAGAAAAGAAGAGATAGTAAGAAATCAGAAAAAAAGAACCCAATAACAATAATTTACGCATGAAAATTTTACGAAATATGAGCAAATATTTTACGTTTTTTTTATTTGCGAGTATAATGCTAAATATAATATGCTGTGCTAGTGAGAAAGTATGAAGTGGTTACGTAGCTGTCCTTGCATTTGGGAGTTCCCGGGTTCGTATCCTGTAGGTTACGCCTTGTTGTGAATTTTTTGTTCATAAACTTATATCTATTAAAATTTTGCGTTGCATTACTGTTGTAACTGCCACAAATTTTAAAATCATTAATGAATAAATTATATACAGAATAAAAAATTTATTTGAAATTTTAAAATAACTAAATTAAACATTTTTTTTTAAAAAATAAATTCCATTTCCAAGTTCTATATTNGTTGTCTCCTCTTGTCCCCCATGTCCACAGTAGTCCCCTTTTCTTCTATATATATAAATTTCATTTGTAAATATTTAATTTTACCAAAAAAGATAAACGCAGTTATGGAATTATAAAGAATTTCAAAACTAAGTAAAATTAAATTAAAGCCAAACACTATAAATTAGTCACACATTTAGTTGCAATTCTAAGTCAGTCTAATCTGACAGGTTCATGTAATCAATCATTGAAAAATAATTTACCGAAATCTTCGAAAATGCTTAACTATTTACTTACGTGTCGATATTTTGAGGAAAGCGAAACAATTTCAAATTTGGATAACCCGCTCTATTTACATTGCAGTAAGCACATCTATCATAATTCTTTGCTTTGCTCACAGAAGAATCAATGAAAAATATTGAAAGAAAAAAAGAGGATTACAATCTTTATCAAAACTGAAAACAAGGCGAAAAAAAATCAACAGAAGATATGTTATACAAAGCGCACTTACTTGTGAGGGATAATTGTCAAATAAACGTCCGCCATTGATTGATTTCTTATGTGCTTCTCTCTCCAAACTCTCCTTCCAAAACTAAGGATGATATTGCGCATGCGCTGCACTGTGCCCCTGGAGACAAACTTCTCCGCCGTACACGAATCGCTGGCATTGTGCCAAATTTTGTTACGACTTTCCCATCTTTACACTTATACAATCTTTGACCTAACTTTACTGGCCCCATGGACGGTTCCTGTTCTTAAGATTAGAATGTGCGTGCTGTGAAATAAATTCATACTCAGGGCTTAAAACTACTTTGAAGAAGTTGAACTCCCCGAGCGCTAAGTTTAGAGGAGATATGATTTTGATCTTTTAGATTAATTAACAGAATTAATATATTATATACTTAAAATTACTAAAAATATATTGGTAAATATTTTAAAACAATATAATGAAATTGGAGTATAATGAAAATATCCAATAGCGGGAAAATAATTTTATATTACAATAAATTTTTTTTCTTTTTTTTGCACTTTGAAAGTCTACTATCTGTTGTTTAATGACTGAAATTTTCTTGAATTAAGAATTTTTTTCCCTTTCCACTTTTCATAAACTCATTTTTAAAACTTTATATGCTTGGAAAATTAACGCCTACTTTCTACTAGACGAATGGCTTTTTCATGAAAAATAGGCGTTTCTTTAAAAATAGTAGTTCAACGAATTTAAGTCGAATTTTGAATAAATTTTCTGCAATTCCATAAAAGAGTGCAAATTTTATAGTTCTATATCATGTTATACGATGTCAGCCAGCAGTTTTTCGCGGCCTATGTGATTTGGAGGTCCAAACTTTGGATAGCTCACCAGACCAAGCTATTGGGACCATATTTCCCAGATTACGGCTACCTCTTATATTACGGGGACTAGAAAATCGAATCCGTTGAGGAAAAGTTATGTTTATTCAGAGAAAGTATGTTTTTCTGTCTGATTACGTAACTTGAAATAAAAAATCGTCTGTACTAATTAATTTGCATACCTGAGGTCACACCCATCGAACTATTAAAATGGAGTCCTAGAACGTAAAGATCCAATCATTAATCAAAAGTTATTCACGGTGGTCCTTTTTGTGGCTCACTGTACGTTAATGTTACCAATTAGCGACATCTCGCCGAGGAAATTTGACTAGGAAAAAAAAAGCTATTCATGTTGTCTACTCTTGTCCCCCATGTCCTCAGTAGTCCCCTTTTCTTCTAAATATAATGATAATTTTATAAACCTCTTGAATCTGGTTACTATATCGTTAGGAAGGTCTTTTCAAGACAAAACGATTATAAAAATGAAAATTATTGTTTAGTTTCAAATCTAAAAATTTCAATTCGCGTTATTGAAATTGGAGGAAATTATAGACTTTTTTTATCGGCAGATATACCCAAATTTTAAAAAGTCACAATTGAAAAAATATCCAGAAATTTTTTCTCTATGTAAACAAACAATGTAATTCTAAGAAAACAAAGTTGCCATACTCCAATATGAACGGGTCCCTAAAAATATAGATATATTTTGAAAAAAACTCATTCTTGAATATTTGGCTTATGTATTCATGAGGGCATGTGATCATATATGACAAAGAGTAATAGGTTTTTTTTTTTAATATTACAAAACGAAAAATGAGAAAAAGTCAAAACATTTTTGCTAATTAAAAAAAAATATTTTTAATGGTTTGTCAT
>NC_092212.1:17779662-17784729 GCF_043381705.1 Parasteatoda tepidariorum
TCTAAGAAAACAAAGTTGCCATACTCCAATATGAACGGGTCCCTAAAAATATAGATATATTTTGAAAAAAACTCATTCTTGAATATTTGGCTTATGTATTCATGAGGGCATGTGATCATATATGACAAAGAGTAATAGGTTTTTTTTTTTAATATTACAAAACGAAAAATGAGAAAAAGTCAAAACATTTTTGCTAATTAAAAATATATATATATTTTTAATGGTTTGTCATGACAATGAATTTTAATTGCTACTGATTTCTAAGCTGATGTTCACAGTTTTTCTTATTAAAAAAAATGCTTTTTTTTGTTAAATTGAATATGATTTTGTTTTAAATTAACGCTTGCATTTCATTTTTTTATGAAAAAAAAGCTGCTAAAAAGCCTAAAAAATTTTAAAAATTTACAGGTCTTAAATATAAAATAAGATAAAAATTATAAAATCAGAACAAAATCCATGCACACACATTTGTTTTTCAAGAACATCTAGATAGTTGCTTATTTAAAGCAACTATCTAGATAAGTTGCTTATTTAAAGCAACTTATCTGATATATAGGTGGTTCTGTAAATATATGACATATTACAAAAGAGCCTAGGGTCATAAAAATGATTAACGCGTTGAACGCCAAGCTAATTTAAGAGCCTAAGGTCATGAAAATGAGTAACACGTTTAATGCCACGCTAATTTTACATGGCTTGCTCGTCTGGCTACAAACCAAATGTGCAAATGTAGACAGATTTTGCTAGTTTATAAAAGGTTTAGCATGACATATGTATAAAAAAAAAGGGGTGAACTATATATACCTACAAATTGTTTAAAAATAGTGGTGGATAAAAATCTACCAAACTGAATTTATTAAACCAAGAATCACAATAATTAAGTAAATTTTGAATAAATTTTCTGCAATTCCATAAAAGAGTGTAAATTTTATAGTTCTATATCATGTTATACGCTGTCAGCCAACTGATTTTCGTTGTCTATGTGAAAGGTCAGTGTCAGCAAGCCGGTGGCAGACGCAACCTAAATGTAATTTCAGTGTCAGCCACCGGTGGTTGACGCGGCCTTAATGCAATTTCAGTGTCAGCCACCGGTGGTTGACGCGGCCTAAATGTAATTTCAGAGTCAGCCACCGGTGGTTGACGCGGCCTAAATGAAAAGTCGAGTGTCAGCCACCGATGGCTCATGCGGCGCTCACCGTGTTAAGGCAATTTAAAGAGGCAAAAGGACATTTTTCCGACAAAAGGAGATGGCTATTTTTTGAGGAGTCAGATAACTGCTGGAAGTATAGTATTTTGTCACTCTATCCAGGGAATGGTAAAGGAGTGGCAAATATTTTAGTTTTCTAAACACTTGTTTTATTTTCTTTACGCTTCTTCTCTTTTCGTATTTTAGTTTTCAATTTTTCTTAACAAATTAATAGTTGTCTTATGTAGAAAAAAAGTTATTGTATGTTTCTTGGGGGGGGGGGAGGATCTATTTCACTTTGGAAAACAGTTAGTAGATTAAAAAAAAAGTTGTTCCTTCATTGTAGCGAATGTCAAACTTTCAGAAGGGTATTCAGAAACATTATCTTCCATCTCAATTAAATTTCAGAGGAAAATAAAGTTTTCGATTTGGAGCTTCGAAGTCGAAAATAAGAGCTAAATATCAATTTCACTTGTCTTTATTTTTACGAATGTCTGAATTTTAGAAGGGGAGAAGTATATTCCTCGCCCCCTCTCTTTAACTTAAGAAGTAAATAAAATTTTCCTTTGGAAAATAACTTCAAAGCTTTTTATTTTTATTTATTTATTTATTTATTTTTTTTTTTGAAAAAATAACCAATTTTACTTGACTTTATTGTTGCAAATATCTAAATTTCAGAAGATACAAAACACATTTTTGCCCCTCTTTCTTTTATATCAGAAGAAAATAAAGTTTTCTACCCCCTCACTATAATTTAAGAGGAAAATGAAGTTCTCTATTCGGAAAATAGCGTCGAAATTTTAAAAGAACAAATTTTTTTTTCCTAAAATTTTCAACTTTACTTGATTTTATTTTATTGATGTCTAAATTTCAGCGGATGAGAAGCAGATTTTTCATCCCTTTACTTTTATTTCGGAGGAAAATTAAGTTTTCTATTTGGAAAATAGATTCAAAGATGATTTTTTTTTTAATTACCAATTTTTTATTATTTTTGAGCACGTTGAAATTGCAGAAGGGACGAAACGCTTCGTTCGCCCTCTCATTACTATTTCGGAAGAAAATCGAGTGAAAATTGGAAATAATTAAAATATTTTTTCTATATTTATTTTACTTTTCCAAATGTCAAAAAACACATTAGTCACCCGTAACGAAAGTTTCCCACTTGGTGCATAGCTTCAAAGTTCAGAAAGAATAGCTTCCCCCCCCCCCTCTAAAATTACCTATTTTACTTTGCTTCGTCTAGGCGAATGACTAAATATCGGAAGGGGCAAAGCACATTATTCTACCCCTCACTTAAATTTTAGAGGAATATAAAGTTTTTTATTTGAAAAATAATTTCAAAATTGGAGAAAAAAAAACTTTTTTTTTTTGAAGTACTGATTTTACTTGATTTTATTTTTGTCTGAATTTTTGTGCTGATTTTACTTGAGTGTCTTCATTTCAGGAGAGAGGAAACATATTGGTTGACCCATCACTTAAATTTCAGAGCGGCCCTATGCCACCCCCAGTTGTCTCGCCACTGGGTCTGGCACTAGATGGTAGAGGAAGCAACTAAGTAAGTAGCTACATGCAGCTGCGACCTTTCCCCTTCTATGCGAAGCGTGCTTGTTCTTTTAATAAATGGAAATAATTTTCGAAAAAGGTCTTTTACCCTTCCCTTTATATTAAAGTAGATATGGCAATTACAAAAAAGAAATTTTTCATCAATTCTATCTAAACACAATTTCTTTCCTATATATATATATACATAATTAGAGTACTTCATTTTGAAAAAAACCCGACTGCCCCGCCATAATTATGCCTCCTATAACTTAAAGCCTTCATGCGGTTTTTTGTAGGTAGTCCGATTATTGAAAATTGAAAGAACCATTTAATATGAAATCTATAAAAAATTAGAAAGTGGTAGCAAATATATGTCTAAAAATATGTTTAATTTATGAATATAATTGGTTTATTTTATTTACTTGTCAACCACTACAGATTCAATTCTCAAATATATATGATAAATTTCTCTCAAGTACTATTAAAATAGAATTTGGGTTGATGCGCACAAGTGGTTCGCTTTTTAAATAATCTGCTCAGACTACTTATAAGAAACCGTGTGGAGGCTTTCTGATGTAGGAGGGGATGGTCCTGGTCACCGCATGCGGCTAACAATTAATAAATAATGGTGAATGCGACCATCTTAATTTTCCAAGATAAATTTCAAGTATGAAATAATTTAGCTACCAATATTAATTTTTTGAAAAGAAATGTACTTCTGTACTTTTCGTTTTTTCGCTGTGATTTTTTATTTTTTCATGTCTTGCCAACAACTGAAAAAACATCATCGATATTATCGTTGAATCAGTAAATGCCGCTTCGCGGCAGTGCACTGAGGTTTTTGCTATTTCCAACATTCCAACAGTTTGGTTAATTTCTCTCTAAATGATAACTACTCGAAAATATCTAAAATGAGTTAAAAATTTCAGGCAACAGAGGAAGAAAAAATTGTTCCTGAGTGTCATTTGTTAACTGTTTCTGGTTTTCGGCAAAAAACAGTTTTAGATTTTTTTTTTTTTTTTTAACTTTTAGAAAAGTTAACTGATGCGTAATTATTGGGGATAAATTCACAGTCAGAATATTTATGTGAGCATTAAGAATCATATTTTCAAGAGAACTGGGGGGGGGGTGAAGAAAGCACTTTTTCAATAGTTGATGCAGGTACAAATGAACAACATAAAATGTCCTTTATTCAAGTTTTTGAGGGAATGAGATAATTTTTACAAGACTTTTAAAATTTGTTCAAGGTTTTTATTATTCATTCAAACAATTTACAAATGCAAATATGGAATTCCTAAGATAATCTCACTATGAAAATGCCTTGCAATGCTTTCAGAATCGCTTATGAAATGGACAAGACATTCCGAAAATTTATTCGGACTGTTGAAGATGCCGAAGTAAAACGTTCCATAATAGTTCCAAGTCCAACGAAGTCAAAAATATTCAAACTGCAATTACAAACATGTAATTCCAAGACATAATTCCACTATGAGAATTCTTCGTAATCTTTCCAGAATTGCTTCTGGAATAACTTCTGAAACTTATTGAGAATGATTGAATACAACGATACAAAACGGTTCTCAGTTATCCTATTTCGATAACTTCATTGTTCCGAATTCTTTATTAACATCAAAAACTTTTTATGAGAACAATATCAGCCCTCGTGTAAAGGAGAATTATTGCCTCAACAGCCAGTAAGGCAGCAGGGAGATAAAGGCTTCATAGTAGTGGGGTCAGTACTGTGGCAATGTGGTCAGTATTGCTCTTGTGGTCAGCTTAGTGGCTCAACTATACTGGGCCATCTCAATTCTGTTCTGGTGCAAAAGCTATAAATTGCTATTCATTCTATTCTTAAGTGATATTTCAATTTCTCATGCTCTTCAGGAACTTATATATATATATAATAATTATTATATTATTATTATTATTAGATAATTAATCAATTATTAGACCATTAGAATTTATAATTATGCAAATTGATTAATAATTATTATTATTTATTAATAATTAATAATAATTATTAATTAATTAAAAATTTCAAAATTATCAAAACATATCTTATTAATTGTTGAATCATCAAAAATTACGGGGTTTTTTTTTCTTTTTGCCATAAATCGTATTGAAGCTTCTTTTATAACTCAAAACATACCCGACCTACTTTCGTTCAAATTTTAATAAATTATTAAAACCTTAACACAAAATATTCATCAATGTAATATTCCATTTTGCTATGGTTAAAAGTAAATTACTATTTATATCTGTGTTGGGTGATAAAGCACCAACAAATGAAGTTTATTTCCTGCTGAAAGCAAGAAGACATATTTTTGATCTATAAATAA
>NC_092212.1:17784984-17812493 GCF_043381705.1 Parasteatoda tepidariorum
GGGAGATGAGATAAAGGCTATTCATATTTATTGGTTTCATTTCAAATTTTTTCTTCTGCGTGATCGCTTTCTTCTTCTAAAATATTCCTTGACATCTTGTCTTACAAGTGGCTGGAAATATATAGTTTATGCATTCATAGTTTAATTCATTGCTTACGTCAATTTGAAATGTCTGTTAATGATGTCTTATTTTTATCATATCTTTAGTTTGAAACAAATACTCTAATTACTCGTCTTTCGGGCATTTTTGCCTTCACTATTAATTCTAAAGTACTTATCCGTTAAAGAAGGACGTAAAAAATTGTATCCATATTGCGTACCTATATTGTGTACCTGTACCAGTTTTTTTAGGTAACTAATACCACAGAACTTATTACTTATCAACACAATATCAGTAATGCTCATAAAATAATTAATTGAGCAACACTGGTGTCAAAAATAGTATGGGGCTTTTTTACCGCCTTCTTTAGTGGATTAAGTTACAATTTTAGTTTTTCATGTTCTAATAATTAATGCTTTCAAACATGAAGTCTTTTTTCACTTACCAAGCGAGAAATGTTTAATAATACATCATTCATTCATCAAATACAAAATTTTAAAATAATTACAATGTTTCTGAGAAGAAGAAATTACATATACAATTCATTTATGCGTTCTAAGAAATTCCTTCGTCAGATAAATAAAATTACTCAAGTGTCCTGCTGCTCGTCTCAACAAAATTTTCATAATTTTGTAAGTGTGGTTTTATTTAAAAATTGTTTGAATTCTAAACTATTATCGAAATGCTCACAACATTTGCAAAATAAAATTAATTTTATTAAGTAATTAAGCTGCACAAGTTTTTTTTCCAATAAAAATTCAGCTGTAGTTTGATTACAAAACATCTTTACTAGTGTCAAGAATGAAATATGAAACTTAAATTTTTTTTTTCAATAAAATTTTAGGTTTTTTTTTTTTTTTTTTTTTNTTTTTTTTTTTTTTTTTTTTTTTTTTTTTTTTTTTTTTTTTTTTTTTTTTTTTTTTTTTTGGCAAAACATTGTTACAAATGAAACCAATATGAATACATTTTTACTAGTATTACATTTTTGCAAGTAATGTATTGAAATACATTTTTACTTGTAGTGCATTTTTACTAGTAGTATTTTCTGGATACTTTTTTAATTAACACGTTCACGACGGGAAAACTGAAAATACTGGAACGGAAAAAGAGAAAATACTGCTATAAGAACTATTTCAATATTAGATAATATTCGGGAGTGGTTAATCTATTCTCAACAATAACAATTCACTGTAAGGAAATTTATCAAGTCGAAGAAGCAATTCAATATAAAAATTGCATCCGTTAAAAACAATTGGTAGTTATGAATTTTTATTATTTCCGGAAAAAAACTAAAAAATGAAATTTATTGTTACCAGTTTTTACTCCGGTGCGCTGCCAAGATGAGACAATATAGCATGACCCACCGGTGGGTCACCCTGGCGTGAACGTGTTAAAGTTCAGCGCTATTTCATAACAAAACATCAAAGAAAATAAATAGGTCTAAGCAATTACACTAGATAATATTTTTAATAAAAAATCAAACAAAAATCAAGTTTAAATCAATTTTTACAAATGAAATTAATAAGAATAATCGGCTTAATCCTAGTATAAGATACACTTTGGATTTTGCAATTTTTGGGCCCGCGGTTAAGTTTGAAATTTGTAGTTGCAGGTATGGCGAGATTCGGTGAATTATTGCTTTTTAGCCTTTTTGCATTTTGAAATTCGTGGTATAATTTTGCCTTTTGAGCTTGAGATTTCAAATTTGTAACTTTAAAGATGAATTTATAAGTTTTTTTTCAGGTATGTTTATGCATTTGTTATTTTAAATTTACGATTTTCTATGTTTTTGCCTCAGCCAATTCTTGACAACAATCGTAAAAACGTCATTTCGTCAATGGCAGCAGTTCGGCAACAAACGTTATTGCGTCATTTTTCAAAGTCACCAAAGTGTTACGTACACAAGGATTTTACCGAATAATCGATTGTACTAGATACTTTTTTTAATTAAAAAACTATATTTTATTGCAAAACATCTTCCTTTACAAAAGAAAAAGAGTAAAGACTAAACATTATCTCATATCTCAACATATTAACACATTAAACATCATTATACAAATTCTACAATTGCAATTTTTATTCTAGATTCATTCTTACGTAACAAAAAACAAAATACCCATTATTTAAGTTTTACTTTTACTTGAATGATAATGATATACAATGCTTGTTAAAATGCGAATCTTGATGGTACAAGTATAGTTCCTTACAGTATTGAAAAAGTTAAAATCAATTTAGTTATTTTTTAATTACATTTTTTTCACTATGAAAAAACAAATATGAATTTAACATGCAGCAGTGACGAAATCAAAATGCTTTTTACAAACGCAAAATCATTTTCGAAATTTTACTATGAAAAAGAAATTTATCGTAAAATTAATACGTCATACTGTGATTGATATGTCATTTATAAATTAAAAAAATTTTCATCTGCAATTTCATAATCAGTATTGAAAAAAATAAAATAAATAATGATTTTAAAATTTCTTAATAAAAATCACATACAATAAAAAAATATGTGTATAAGTTAAAAAGTTTTGAAAAAGCAATAGCTTTTAATAAATGATTTTGCCTCAAACAAAACATAAAACATTCAAAATATTATTAATATTTTTTTACATAAATCCCATACAGTATAATGGAATGAAGTATAAAGCACATACAATAAAAAATACTTATTTCTGATAAATATTAAACGAAAAAATTTAAACAAATTATAGCTTTTATTACATGATTTATATCAGATAAAATATAAAAACATTGAGAATATACTAATATACAGCTTATAGATAATTTAGAATGTCAGTATATTACTTTGCACACAGTAGTTGTACTTTAATGTCTAAAAACGCTTTCACAATTAATAACAGTGGTTTATTAAGGAAAAAGCAGAAAGGAATTATTGCTTAATTATAAAACTACTTATGACAAAAGTACCGTCATGCTTTACGTAACTTGACTTGAATAATTAATGGTAGTTTGGGTAAGTTAAATGTTTAAATGACTATTCCTATTTGTAAGAAAAAAGCATTTTTTCTTAAGGAAAACAACATTTTGATAAATATTATATATGCCATACATCACAATCAAATTTTTATGAAATTTTTTGAAGAAGAAAAAATAAAAATTAATTACTGATTACATTACTGTGCAATTATCAATTTATTTAAATTTACACTTCAATATAATTAATGTCAAGTGTCCCGATATCATCGAAACAATTTTTATTTTATTTAAAATGGTAGCAAAAGACCGCTATAGACAACATTTATCGCCAAGTAGAATTTATTATTGATAGACATTTTTTGACTAGCTAAATTTGTTTTAACTTCCTGAAAGTATTAAGGAGAGTCGGTAGGTGATATATCAATAAAGAACTTTTTCGCTGCACCTTTTCTAAGAAACTGCTTATGATACCGCTTTAAATTTTTTAGAGGTATTTAAGATTATATTAGTTGTATGCCGCGATAATGTTTTAACGTTACATGAATAGTTTAGAAATACTTTTCGAGTTATGAAAGATTTTTTATGATGATTTTTAAAAAATTTAAAGATCTCAGTTCATATTTTTTTTTTTAATTTCTTCTAAAGATACGTATTAAGAGTTATCACAGTGTAAACATGTTTATGTAAATATACCGTTAAAAAATTTGAAGCTTAATGTAGTCTTTCTCTCTATCAAATATAAAATATATAATTTATTAATTATCTTTATAACTTTGCATAGTGTTGCCTGATATAGTGCTACTCACAAACGGAAAGTGAACAAGGAATATAATATATTTCACACATTTAAATATTTTTAAAGTTAAATACCAACACCCAAGAAATTAGCAAACTGTAAACAGGCATACGAAGTAGTTTTTAAAGTTCAGCTTAGTTTCTTATAAGATGAGAAACGGCTGTTTGACATACATCCTGTTTGACATACGTCAAACATATTCAAATCTTCTCCTGAAAGCAGGAGTGTTTGATTAAGCTTTGAAGCTTTTGATCAATCTTCATATTGGAAATAATCATTTTTGGCTCGTTCGATAAAATAACTTCCAGAACTTCTTCTACTCCTTCAGGTTTTAAAGATGAGAACTCATTTATGTAAGAACACAATCTATCCAGAAATTTCTTTTTGTTACCGCTCTGTATAGCGTTGCGTACATTAGAATAAAGGTCGAATGAATCCAAACTTTCCGAATGCTTCATAGAACTTATTTCATTTAAAACTTTATCCAGCTTCTCAGTTATTTCCAAAGCCTGAACTCTTGCTTCGAACGGCAAGTCTCCGTATTTCCAGTTAGAAACATACTTCACATTTGTGAATTTGCGAACGAGCAAATCCAACAACAGCAGAGCACCACTAACATCAACATGATCAGAAGTCTTGAAATCTTTCCTTTCCATATCTTCATTCAGTTTGAAGGCATTAGTTAAAACCTTAGATTCATTTTCCGTGTTATATTCTGGTGGAGAATCTCGAATAAATTTGCGAAATTCTTCATCCTTAAATTCAAGTTTCGCTCCTTGTGTGTATTTATCAAAATGATTGTATGTATCAAAACCATCAGGATTCGCCTCAAAGTATTTGCTAGAATTTTCATAGAATTGAATTGGATACCATCTTTCTCTATCGCAGCGACCTTCATCTACCAAATAATCAAACATAAACTTCTGTTCATCTGCTAATTCGCATGCTGTTACATCAACCTCTTTGATACTAGTGTCATTCGGCAATTTTTGAAACTCTGTTCTCTCCCATGATACTATGTCCCGAACAATGTCTTCTTTTTTGTTAATGATTGCAATAGCAAGAGGTGTATAACCTTCAGCGGTCTTCTTATAAGTTTTAGCTCCCGCTGCAGCCAGATGGTCAACTGATCTATCAACACCACTCTGAGCTGCTAAATGCAATGGTGTCTGCTGTTGTGCATCTGGCTCATCCACCGAAATCCTTCCCTTAGTTTGCGTCCAACCCACCAAACCATCTACTAGCCTTTCATGCTTAAAGTAGACAGCGAAATGAAGAGGTGTCCATTTTTTGTCAGTGGCGGGAGAATTTAGATTATCCATACCAAAAGCAACGAATCCGCCAACTATATCTTCATATCCATACATTGCTGCATAGTGAATCGGAGCCATGCCGTTTTTATCTTTCGCGTACAAATCGATCCCATTTCTAGCCATCAAGTGGCGCGAATTTTCCCCTGAATTCAAAGAGACAGCTATATGCAAAGCCGTTAGTCCTAAAGAATCTTTAACGTTCACATCTACCTTATTATTTTTGATTAATAGATGCGCAATGTTCGTGCTCAATGAATTATCTGAAACAGCGACATGCAAAGGTGTTTTTCCAGATCTTTCTACCTCGTTAGGTTTGATTTTGTTACTCGACAACAAATGTTCTACGCTTTTTTCGGACTGGAAACGAACTGCCAAATGCAAGGGTGTTACATTATCCTCGTTCGTTTTGGCATTGACGTCCGCGCCCTGGTTTACGAGCTCCTTCACGAAATCTGATCTGTTGTTTTCAATAGCTATGTGCAAAGGAGTGTAACCTTTCGAATCTTTCTGGTTAATGACTTTACGATCGACTTCTAAAATTCGTTTCAGCATATTCACCCTTCCTGTTGCAGCTGCTGCATGAATCACACCTCTTTCGCTTGCAAAAACAGCAGAAACGCTCGCACCAAGACTTAAAAGTTTATTCATATTCTGCATTATACTGTTATCGTTGTAGGATTTCTTAAACGCTAAATCATATAAATCTCTGTCAATGTCTCTGAACTTATTTTTAGAGCCAGATATAATACGAATCATTTCTGGCTTGTTGCCAGTAAACATTCTAAAAACGAGCCTGTTTTTGTCATTAGAATTTTTAATTACTATTTCTGGATTAGCAATATCTAACACATCCTCATGTGTCCATTTGCTTATTCTGGAATATTTGCCATCTTTCTCGTACTGTGTTGCGTAGCTAACTTTTGTTCCTCTCTTCCAATCTAAAAAGTCTGTTTTGCTCAATTTATTTCCCGAATACGTATCAAAAAGAACATCAATTTCTTTCGGTGGCACGTCTTCGATTATTTGCGAACTCATCTTCTCAATATTTTGCTTTACAACTTTCAAGTTATTTGTTTTACTTACAATATCGCTGTACAAATCTTTCTTAGCTTCTTTAATGTTGTGTTTTTGCTGAACTTCCTCCAAAATTTGTATAACTTTATTAAGTAAACCAACGTTTGAGTCTATTAAAGACCGCTTAAACGTTGTAAAATAAAATATAAGGCGTTTCAGATATTCGTTAAACTTTGAAAGATCTTTTTCTTGATAATAATATTCCGAAACATAAGTATACTGATCTAAGAGAGAGAATACTATATTCGTGTATGTAAGAGTGCCGAAATTGAGAGCAGTTAGAGCGTTGTAAGCATTTTGATGGTTAATGTCGTTTGGAATAGCGTGTCTGTTACTGATAATTGAAAATAGAGCTTCGTACAATTTGCCCTCAGATTTAATGTAGTTAAATAAAAGATTATCATTAATCTCTTGCTCAATAAAATTGACATATTCGTCTTTTGGTGCGTTTCTCCGATTATTTTCACTAATTAAAAATGAATTATAAGCTAATTTAATGTCCGAAACTAATTTATTCACGTCTTGACGCTCGATGGAGTCTAGAATGCGTTCGAAGCCTCGGTCCATCGCAACCCTCATCTTTTCAATTTCATTTAAAGTTTTACTGACAGTATCATAAACATTTTTTAGTATTTCAGTTTGCTGATCTAACTTCCGGATTATCACGTTTAAAGTTTTGTTTAGCCTGAGTTCTAATTCTTTAAATGGTACGTCACCGCAATCTCTTTCAATGGACGCGGAACCTAGAACTCCTTTGCCTACTGCCGATCCAAACATGACTCCTGACAACACCAATCCCAACCCGGGCATCGCTACAATGCCCGCTACCCCTGCCGCAACACCGAAAAATCCCGTTATAGCATCGGACCAATTCATGCCTTCTTCTAATTTCTTGCATTCACGGGCTAGCCTCTCCAGATCAGTTTCTCTTCTAAAACGCGCCAACATATTTAAGTCACGGCCAGTGACCATTTTTCCAATATTAGACTTTTTCTCAAATCTTTTCAACATGTTCATGGCAATAGATTTTTCTGCGGTTAATTTTTTTTAACAAGTACAGTGCTGCGACGAAATTCTTATTTTCTATCGGAAGCCGCAATTTCAAGAAAAATGTATACTTACTTTCTTTACCAAATCTAAAAAGGAGTATAAAGATCCTCCTAAAAGGTTCAGTTTTACCCGTTATAATATCCATTATATATATACTTCCCTCAACAGACACTGACAGTTGAAATTTCGCTTCTTCTTTGATAAGTTTCTTAAAACAGCTGTTTAATAAGAAAAATATTTTATGAATGTTAGATTTTATTTAAACAGAAATGACTGACAATCGACATTTTCGCAGCTGTTCGTACGACGCTTCAATTCAATTTCTGACAAAATATCAAATCTGTTGCCTCAACATGGAAAAACATGCATGATAGGATTCATATGAAAACATTTAAGAACATCTGCACAGTGAAGCAGAATATTTATCATTATTCTTGAATATTATTGATAAAAAAAGAACAATGAATTATGTTACGCACTCAAACAGGAATTCCTTTTTGACATCCAGTTAATTTATATCCTCTTGAAGCCACACCTCAAATATATTGAACAGTTTGTATAATTTTATCACTTAAAAAATATTTATGATTTTTTTTTGTATACTTTTATAAAGTGATTGTCTATGCAAAAGTATAATTGATTTTACTCAAAATCTGAGAAGCCTATGCTTAGAGCTCGCTAAATGTAAAAATAGTTTTTTTTTTCTTTTTTTTATTGTTAAGTAGGGATCATTTTCCTCAAAAATTATCTGTTATTAACAAAAGTTGAATGAAATATGAGCTCAAATTTACTATTATATCATTATTTATTTAAATTGTGTGTAATTTAAGAGCATTTTGTTAGTAAACAATTGGTAATTTGGATTAAAGTTTCGTTCATGGGCCCTTGCCAGTTGTGTGCCTACAGATCAAAATACTCTGGTTAAAATTTTCAATTATAAAGAAAAACATTTTTTTTTAAAATCAGGAAATTTGATTCAAGAAAACTTTTGGGCAAATAAAATATCAAATAATGGCAAATAAAATATCTTATTATTTTAATTCAGCCAATTCTGTTTCATGACCAAAACGTGAAGAAACATGAAACATAAAATGAAATTGTCCTAAGACACATTTAAGAAAATGCTAAATATTAAAATTTATTATTTTTTTATGCAAAAGTTAAAAATAATAATAAAATTAATTAATTTTTTAATTAACATTTTTATTGCAATTATGGTTACTTCTTTTTAATCTACATATTTCTAAGTAAAAGTCGCATTTTCAGTTATTATTTAAATCTCAGATTTGAAGAAAATAACAAAAGGGATTTTATATCATTCACTCGTATACTATCGATAGTTGGGTACACTTCAAGAAGAAGACAACCTACATCCACGCATGTGACCCATGACGTTAGCACCAGCTATTCTTTATCAGCAATATGGAGTATTAAAGTTGAGCTAAGTTTCTCTCCATAACTTAAAATATTAATTAACGTTAATTTAATTAAATTTAGAACCGTATAGTACTTCGAATTAGTTGAAATATAATTCATTTTGGTCTTCTTCTTTTACGTGACTTAAATTTATCATTTGTTTACGTGTTTTATTGTAACCGTGATATGTTTTGTGTACCTGGCAACTTCGATGCATAATAAGTTTATTTATGTTCTACGTGGCTTCATGCCTTTATGTAAATATATAGTGGTAGAATTAAAATCTTTGTGAAAGAATCTTTGTAAAAGAATAGTGAATGTGTCACATAAGAGAATTGATACTTGACGGGCTTGGCTTACTCAAAATAGAATGAAAATAACAGTTGCTAACGTAAATAAATGCCAAGTTTCAAGAGCTAATCAGGATCGAGATACGCCTATCTGTCACTTGCAGGTATCCCATTAGAAAAAGTTTCCTGTTTGGTATTAGCTGACCTATGAAAAAAAAATTTTAAAAATTGTCGGCCCTCAACCCTAAAAGAAACGAACCATTTAATTTATTCACTCAGTTTCGGATTGAGTGTAAAAACTGAAGATAAAGTTGATATGAGAAAAATGGGATTTTTAAATATGAAAAAAAATTTCACAATTTCGAATCAAAACAAGATAACGATTTTCCGTACGAAGACATCAAAACTAATTAAACAGTGGGAAACTCTTTAGTCGATGATATAACTCATATTTCACTTTTTATCCCGCGCTCGACGGACAATTCACATTTCTCAACAGAAAATATGTCTCATCTTTTTCCGTAACCCGGTTCACTATACTTCTTCACATAAACCAGGCCTGAATTCCAAAAAAATTCCAAAAATGTCGTCTTCTTTTTTTTGTATAATCTGTCGCGAAGGTTATAAGCAGAGATGCCAACTTGCTCCGGACAGCGAATAAATATTTTCAACTGGTAGTTTATTAATTGTGATTCTTGGTTTAATAAATTAAATTTAGTAGATTTTTATCAACCACTATTTCTAAATAATTCGTAGGCCTATATAATTAACCACTTATTAGTACTTATGTTGTTTTATTAGTACTTATGTTGTTCTGTACCTCTTAGAAAGCAAGCAAAAATAGTCAAATATATGCAAAATTTACTTATGAGTTATTTACCGTTTTTTTTGGTTATTTAGGCGTGTCCGGAGCAGTTGGCATCTCTGGTTATAAGTGACGCGAAAAATTAAAGAAAAAGATGATAAAACTATATAAATTTCATTTGCAAAGTACTAAGAATGTATTTCGTAGACACATTCTACTTGGAACGACATAATAATTATCAATTGGTTACTTGCAAATCGGGAAAAAAATGAGTGATTAGACCCAACCATGACCATGATGAGATTTAAATCCCATGCTTGGGCCTACTCACGTAGTTGTATCAATAGTATATAAGTAATAACATTCCATAGATGACGGTCCGCTCGGCTTAATCAATATTCATTCATCATTTGAAGAAGATGATATTAATTAAGAAAAAAACTCAACAAATTGTTTTAGCTATGAAAAAAGCACAGAAAAGCATAGTTGAAATCATGGGGAAAACCTCTGGCGTAAGATTTATTTAGGCGCAGTGAAATAAAATTCAGAAAACAATCAACACATTGCATGCAGACACTACCTCCTACTTCAGGTAGCCTCCACATCTTTTTTCTATAAGTAGTCTACGCAGACTATTTAAAAAGTGAATCAGTTGTGCGCGTGAATCCAAATTCCTTTTTAAAAGTGATGGAGAGAAATTTATCATATATAATTGAGAATTGAATCTGTAGCGGTTGACAAGTAAATAAGACAAACCAATCATATTCAAAAATTAAAAAAAGAAAATTGACATATATTTTCTACCACGATCTTATTTTTACTAGATTTTCTATTAAATGCTTCTTTCGTAAACTTGTTTAGCTTCAGAGTGGTCTGATCGGACTACCTACAAAAAACCGTGTGGAGGCTTTCAGTTATAGGAGGCACTGATGCAGGCAACTTTTCCAAAAAAATTTATTACAGCTGTTATAGATTAAAATTCAAGAAAGTGGTAGTGGCGGGCTCACCTAGACCGATGGACGGGCGCCATGGTGCCCGCTGCTCTAGACTCTTTAGCATGTCTTAAGATACCGATACCAGTAACAATTTACAAAACTGAAATTACCCTCCCTCTTTGCAGAGAGAGAAAATTCCACGATTTAATTCGTTCTCACTAGCTGAGATCATTACACTACTCTCAATCGTGCCCTTCGCACTCAAACAGAATTAATAAGTAAATTTTTCAATGAGTTCTAGTAATTTACATATAACTTGAAAAGGCTAATCTATATGGTAATGGTGAATAATTTATAAACATGTAAGAATTTATTGTGGATAAAGACTGCTATATATATTACGCAAAATTTAAATTTGAGTCCTGATGATGAGATAACTAGCCTACTTTTAAGAAACTATTATCCATTACGTTTTATGAATGACTATGCAAGGATAATCACAGTCTTCTGCCGATTGATGATTGGACTCACTATGTTTTCTAGAACTTCAATAAAGTAAGGATATTTCTGAGAATCCTTTTCGCTGGAAGTGCCTAAATAATGGAAGAGCTCTTAAGTTGTTCCGGATTTTCGAGAGATTTTAACAATTTTAACCTTGTGGGCTTTATAAATATTTTTTAAAACAAAATTTTATTCATGTTGTCCGCCGTTTAACTGAGGGTCAGATGCAAGCGTTTCTTATTGCGGAGTAAAGTACGGAATAAAAAGTAAGCGTTACTGTCTGAACTTACTTTAACCAATGTTTTTTTTCTTTAACCAATGTTTTTTTTCTTTAACCAAGGTCTTACTGTTAACCAATATTAGATGGTTCATTTTTAAGGAAATAATATGCATAAATATTCCTCTTCACTTTCAAATATAGCATAGAACAGCTGTAATTGTTCTCCATCTTCCACTATTTGTGGCTGGTTCCATCCCTGCCTTGATATTGCTTTTGTTTCATCGCAAAGTTGAAATATATATATATACAGAGATGCCAATTGCTCCGGACACGCCAAAATAATTAAAAAAGCGGTAAACAACTGCAAACTAAAATTTGCAAATATTTGACTAATTTTGCTTGCTTTTTAAAAGGTTTAGTACAACATAACTACTTTAAAATGGTGAATTATCTAAACCAACTAATTATTTAGAAATAGTAATGGATAAAAATCTACTAAATTGAATTTATTAAACCAAGAATCACAATTAATAAACTACCACTATAAAATATTTATTTGCTGTCCGGAGCAAGTTGGTATAGATATATACAGGGTAATTCATAATTCCCTCCGGGATTTCGAAGCGTTATAGTAAAAAAAAAGAAGACGAATATGAAAAAAGGAAACATATGAAATTATTCCAAAACTATTCAAGTTTTGCTTACATACATTACAGGTGTTCTAATTCTTTTTTGCCATATTCGTCTTCGTTTTTTTACTAAATTGAATTATTATTCGCAACTTATTCGTTGTCAGTTTGAAGCCTCTTCAGATCCTGTTGTATACGTATTGTATATTAGTTTTATTTTAATCGTCTGTTGTTCTTTCCTATGCTTGTGTACACTGGGGAGCAACTTGGTGATGAAGAAGCAGCAGCTGTAGGTGAGGCGGGCCTACTGGCCTACTCTGCAGTCGTGGGTCCTTCTTTTTGACTAGTAAAATGCAATTCAGAATTTCGTCATAATTGAGATGCCTATAGTTCCACCCCACTTCCTTGTCTTACCCCACTGTACCCTATTTAGCTTCACTGTACCTTACTGACTTATTTTCCATTAATATTTTACATAGCAACATTTACGCTCGATTAGAAATGATTTTATGCGTAGAAGTAAAACTGTAATTTGAATAATAATTAAAGACAATTTTTTTTAATATAAACAACACCGAATGATTATTAAGTTTGCAAATTGTATGTTCAAATCATTCCTTTCTAATCTATAGATGACATTGTCAATTAGAATAGAATTTATAAAAAGCATGAATCGTCAAAACAAAAATTTTCTAAGGGTTTTTTTTAAAAAAAGAAAGAAAAAGGGAAAGAAAATCTAACGAGAAAATTGAGAGAATTGGTCGTTATGCAACAATAATTAATTAAGCCATAACATATACATTTCTAATAATTATGACGCTTTATATATTTTTAATTTTTAAACATTCTAATCCTTGTAAACTTTTGAAGTTGCTTAAAATCATTGTTGTTACCTACGAGACTTGCCAACACCAGCCAGCCTGCTGTGGGAAATCAAGCGAATTTTTAAGGCAGAGGGTGCGTTCCTGTTTTTCGGTGGCATCATCTATAGTCAGACCAAGAATGCGAATTCAGTCGCACTCACGTCACAACTCATTTTACAGGGAGGGCCCATTCATACTCCATTCATTCCTTCGCAGGTAGTAATTTTGACCTGAACAAGAGAACGATCAATCTCCAATTCAGTACCTCAAGAGGTATTTTATTTTATATTTAATAACCATCTCTAAACAGTCGACAAAATTTTTAAGGTTTACGACTATTAATGTTCAACGCCGTAGCGTTGTAATTTTGAACCCAATCCAGAAGACAAGGGAATTCCTGGATCAAGCATTGGGAGAAATTGCCTTAGTGGAGGACTTTTTGATGGAACTGACCCGCATTTGCTTTACAGGGAGAAGAAATCCACGAAGACCTCCCCCGGTTAGCCTGACTGCAAGGGGACTCAAAGCCATGATTCGTCTACCACTGAGAATATTTTACGTCAGCACTGTGGTCNGGTCCTTCTTCTTGACTAGTAAAATGTAATTCAGAATTTCGTCACAATTGAGATACCTATAGTTCCATCCCACTCGGTTTTGCCCCTCTGTACCCTATTTAGCTTCACTGTACCTTACTGATTTATTTTTCATTAATATTTTACATAGCAACATTTACGCTCGATTAGAAGTAAAACTGTCGATTAGAAGTAAACTGCTCGTAGAAGTAAAACTGTAATTGGAATAATAATTAAAGACAATTTTTTTTAATATAAACAACACCGAATAATTATTAATTTTTGCAAAATGTATGTTCAAATCATTCCTTTCTAATCGATAGTTGACATTGTCAGTTAGAATAGAATTTATAAAAGGCATAAATCGCCAAAACAAAAATTTTCTACAGGTTTTTTTTAAAAAAAAGAAAGAAAAAGGGAAGGAAAATCTAACGAGGAAATTGAGATTGTTGGCCGTTATGCAACAATACTTATTTAAGCCATAACATATACATTTCTAATGATTATGACGTTTTATATTTTTTTTTTAATTTTTCAACATTCTAATCCTTGTAAACTTTTGAAGTTGCTTAAAATCATTGTTGTTACCTATGAGACTTGCCAGCACCAGCCAGCCTGCTGTGGGAAATCACAGCAGGGGGGCAGAGGGTGCGCTTCCTGTTTTTCGGTGGCATCATCTATAGTCAGACCAAGAATGAGAATTCAGTCGCACTCACGTCACAACTCATTTTACAGGGCGGACCCATTCATTCCTTCGCAGGTAGTAATTTTGACCTGAACAAGAGAAAGATCAATCTCCAATTCAGTACCTCAAGAAGTATTTCATTTTATATTTAATAACCGTCTCTAAACAGTCGACACAATTTTTAAGGTTTACGACTATTAATGTTCAACGCCGTAGCGTTGTAATTTTGAATCCAATCCAGAAGACGAGGGAATTCCTGGATCAAGCATTGGGAGAAATTGCCTTAGTGGAGGACTTTTTGATGGAACTGACCCGCATTTGCGTTACAGGGAGAGGAAATCCACGAAGACCTCCCCCGGTTAGCCTGACGGCAAGGGGACTCAAAGCCATGATCCGTCTACCACTATTTTACGTCAGCACTGTGGTCGGTGCAAGCCGGATACGGAATTCGTATCCACTAGCCATCACTGGAATTAGAACCCGGTTCACCTCTTTGGAAGGCGAGCACTCTATCCCCTGAGCCATCACGGCTTCCCAAGAGGTATTTTCTTTTATTTTATAACCGTCGATAAGCAGCAGACCCAATTTTGGATTTACGACTTTTAACGTTCAACTCCGTAGCCTTGTAATTTTGAACCAATCCAGAAGACAAGGAAACTCCTGGATCAGTACCCCAGAGGTATGGTTTGCTATTGGACCATGGAGGACTTTGAGACTGGTCAGATTTAACTTGTATCAATCACCATTTACTACCCTGGGGATCTTAGGCCGGAAGGGATCGAACCCACAACCTCTTGAACATGGGGCCAGTGCCCTACCAACCAGGCTATCCGAACCCCAAGGGTTATTGAATTGTTGTAAAAACTTGGAGGACTTTGTGACCCTGACAGATTTCACGTTCACCAGTTACCATTTAATACACTGGGATTCTTCAGCGTCTGGATTCGAATTCATATTCTCAAGAACTCAACTCTCTACCAACCCGGCTCTCCCGGTCCTTGAGAAACGTTTTTACTAGTGGAAATAAAACTGTGATTGGAATAATAATAAAAATGATTATTTTTTTAATATTATCAGCACATAAAACAATACCAAATGATTATTTAGCTTCCAAAATGTATGTTTAAATTATTGCATATATAAGTCGTCAATTTCATTTAAAAAATTGAGATTGTAAAATCAAGTATGAATTCTCAAAACTTATATTTTTAATAGATTTAAACAAAATGAAAAAAAAAAATTTTTTTTTAACGAAATTGAGGAAACACGGAATTTGAGAGAGGAACCTTATTGCAACAATGACTAATGAAGTGAAAACATTTATAATTCAAATAATTATATTTTATATTTTCTTGATTTTTCAACATTTTAGTGTTCGTAAACTTTTGAAGTTGTTTAAAATAAAATATAGTGCACTAAAATAAATCTTTTATAATAAAATTATGGCTGAATTTTAAAAAAAATTTCAAGCATTCGATTCTCCATTTTTTTAAAGATTTTTGCTTATAAGTTCTATGTTGGCTAAAAAAATTAATTTCTTTTTTTCATCAGGTTCAAAATAAAATAAAAGGTGGTAATGTAGTATTGCTATTTCTATGAACAAAAGAACCATAACAGAAAAAAAGTAAAAAAATTTAATGTCTTTTAAAATCTATTGATTCTTAAGTTTACTTCATTTTTCGAAAACAATATTGCAATTTAAGAAAAATATCGATTTTTCTGAAGGAAAAAAAAAACGGTAAATTCAGAAGTATGCATTTGACATATCACGCGCGTCCCACGGAATGCTAGAAAAAAACCAGTCATTCCCGATACCGTTATTTGTTGTAACTGATTATGAAAAATGTTGCTTTTATATATGTAAGTGTTAAATCCATGTATAAAAAAAAGAAATATGATACTTTATCATTCTTGAGGTCAACATTTGATAAAACTTCGTTTTTTCCATTGTTATTTTTAGCTTACATATACAGACTTTATCAGGTATTATTTCTTTTGTTGCTAACTGGCATGAAAAAAAAATGAACGAAGGAAAACAAGCAGTTGACATTTTTTAGTGAGATTTAAGTACATTTGTATCAGAAAAGAAAATATTTTTCTTGTAATTTTGTGTTTCTAATGTCAAATATATTCAAAACTGTGTAAATAAACGCTTATAAAGTAGGACTTTAGCGCTTTTGTGTCAGAGGGGAAATTATTATTACTTTTCTTATAATTTTGGGTTTCTAACGTCAAATATATTCTAAAATGTGTAGATAAACGCTTATAAAGTAGGACTTTAGTACATTTGTGTCAGAAGGGAAAATATTATTATTTTTCTTATAATTTTGGTTTTCTAATGTCAAATATATTCAAAACTGCGTAAATAAACGCTTATAAAGTAGGACTTTAGTGCATTTGTGTCAGAAGGGAAATTATTATTACTTTTCTTATAATTTTGGGTTTCTAATGTCAAATATATTCTAAAATGTGTAGATAAACGCTTATAACGTAGGACTTTAGTGCATTTGTGTCAGAGGGGAAATTATTATTACTTTTCTTATAATTTTGGGTTTCTAATGTCAAATATATTCTAAAATGTGTAGATAAACGCTTATAACGTAGGACTTTAGTGCATTTGTGTCAGAAGGGAAAATATTATTATTTTCTTATAATTTTGGTTTTCTAATGTCAAATATATTCTAAAATGTGTAGATAAACGCTTATAACGTAGGACTTTAGTGCATTTGTGTCAGAAGGGAAAATATTATTATTTTTCTTATAATTTTGGGTTTCTAATGTCAAATATATTCAAAACTGGGTAGATAAACGCTTATAAAGTAGGACTTCAGTGAATTTGTGTCAGAGGGGAAAATATCATTACTTCTCTTATAATTTTAGGTTTCTAATGTCAAATATATTCTAAAATGTGTAGATAAACGCTTATCAAGTAGGACATTAGTGGATTTCAATCGTAGGGAAAGATAGTATTATTTTTCTTATAATTTTGTTTATCTAATGTAAAATATGTTTAAAAAATGTGTAACTAAATGTTTATAAAGTAGTAAGCACATAAGTGTTTTTGTTTTGGTAGAAAAATATATTTTTCTCAAATTTCTGAGTTTCTATTGTCAAATTTATACAAAAATACTTAAATAAATGTTTATAAAGTAATAAGGACTTTAGTGCATTTGTATCGGAGTGAAAAATATTGAATATGAAAGAATAATGTTTTGCTTATAAATATTAAGTGATTTTTAAAAAAACTAATTAACGTATAAATGTCCTTTTCAGACATAAACGGGATTCCACTTCCTGCATCTTAATGTATGGTGATTTTTGATGACTCAATTTTCTTATTTATTAAATATTCATTTCGTATTATAAAATATTTTTAGTTTAATTGGATTGATTGAAATATGTTCCATTTAATCTAGTTTTTCAACTTCAAACTTTAAGGCTGAAACTTTTTTCAACCGCTTTCAGAAGAGCAATTAAACCTATGAAAAATACATCAAACTGAAATTTTAAAATTTACTACCTGAGTTTAATCGAATGCAATAGAACACATTTCAAATCATAAAATTTAAAAAAAATAAATCGAAAATACAAATTAGTGTCTTAAGAAGAAAATTGCGTTCTTATAGTTAATTCTTCATAGATTAATATAGTAACTACCATCTATTTCCTGTCTGGAAAACTTAAAAGTAAAGAACTTAAAGAAAACGAATAGCTAAAACTTATTAGATAAACAAAAATTAATAGTCAAAACGATAATTATTAAAATTAATTAATTATTAAAATTAATTCATTAATAAGATTAATTAATAAAATTTATTACTTAATAAAATCAACAAATAAATAAAATTAATTAAAACAAATCAATAAGAATTATCTAATTAATAAAATTAATTAAAACAAAGATTAATAGTTGAATTTCGAGAGCCATCAGTTTTAAAAAGAATATTTCATTTACGGAGAATGAAATTCAAGGAGGAAAGAGCAAACATATTTTTTAAAATATGAAATTCAATGATTTCAATTATTAATTTCAAAATTAATCTAGTTAATCAGTTAAGCGCTAGCTTTAACTTTAGTAATATGTTCTATTAGTTACATAAAAGAAATATGCAATGAAGTAATATTTTTACAGTATTATCTTCGAGTTTTGATGGTATTACTTTTTGAACTAACCTAAGTACATGTTTTTTTCTAGGAAAAATCACACTACCCGGTTTTACCCATCACCTCCTATATCAAGAAGCCTCCACACAGTCTTTTATAAGTAGTCCGCGCAGACTGTTTAAAAAGTGAACCAGTTGTGCGCATGAACCCAAAAAGTAATTGAGAGAAATTTATCTTATATATTTGAGAATTGAATCTGTAGTGGTTGACAAGTAAATAAGGCAAACCAATAATATTCATAAATAAAACAAATTTTTAGTCATATATTTGCTACCACTTTCTTATTTTAATTAGATTTTGTATTAAGTGACTCGTTCGGTAAGTGGATATCCTTCACAGTGGTCTGATCGGACTACCTATAAAAAAACCGTGTGGAGGCTTTCAGTTATAGGAGGCGTTGTTTTACCCCATTAGTGGAGCAAAACCAGGTACACATGTTAACTCTACGGGGAAATTAAGAAACGCTAGATTTTTAGTGGTAAAAGTAGCAGACATTTATATTTTATATAATTTTAGAAAATTACGCCTATGATGTAGTCAAGACCGTTCTCAAGGGTGAGAAAGGAAAAGAGAGGGACAATTGTGCTGGAACTCGAGATGGCTGAGGGCCCAACAAAAATTCTTTACAAAAAATACTGTATTTATGACTGTTTCTTCACAAAAAAAATGGCTGAGAATTTCTTTATATCAGTTTAAAAAAGGTCCATTTTGCATAAAGGGTCTTAAAACATTTACAAAATAGAAAAAATAAGATTTTTTTGTGCTTTGAGGTGGTGGCCCGCGATAAATTTTGTCCTGCGACCGGTATAACCTTTGTTCCACTTTGGATATAGTTATCCTCAGCGACAGCTTTCGTGGAATCAGCATATACATACATCATGGGGGGAGGAAGCACAGGACCAGATAATAGCAAGTTTTACCAAAGCAGAAGTTATCGAAACGTAACAAAACAGTGTTGCTTATTTTCAGTGCAGTAACTAATTGTTTTCAGTGCAATAACTGCTAATTTTGAGTGCAGTAACTGCTTGTTTTCAGTGCAGTAATTGCTTATATTCATATTCCAGCCTCGCTATATCCTTGTTAAGAACTTCAATTTGCTAGCGTAGATCTTTTATCATTTCTATCAATAAGGTAAATTGGCCGAATGGCTTCTGTATCTAAAAAGGGTGACTTAGCAGGCTTCCAAATTAGCATCAACAGTTGTATTCACTCTATTTGTTTCACTAACAGCTAGCTAGGCACTACTAGAAGTCAAGAGGTATTTTTGTTAGTATAATAAATATTTATAAACATAATAAATATTTTTTCCATTTATAAAATGAACTTTATCATCACGGTATTTAAGTGATTCAAAATTGCCTATTGCACACAGCTTGAAACCTCTGGTTCACACCATAAATAAAATGGAGTCTATAAAGCAGATTATGAGGGAAAACTTATATACTATAGGAAGTTTGTGACAATTTTCTTTGTTTAACAGCAATTATATACAAGTAAGGCAAAAAATATATTTGCAAAATTTACAACTATAAGGCTGTAAAAAATGAAATAAATATTTTTACACAATTGAAATATTTAAATACACACTTATTTTACAAATACCGTCATAAATATTTACAAAACCAAAAGTATAAACAACTGTAGAGTCCAAATCACACTTTTCTCACTTCTGGACAAACAAGAACTGCTCGTAAAAGGACAGAGGTTATGTTAGAACTGCGTGTGGATTGTCTTTTTGGAGTTCTTCCAGTGTTTTTCCCTGGTATCCGAATTTGATCATCTTTGTAAAATGGTCTTCCATAGAAAGAAACTTTTTTGAATATACTTCCAGAAATTTAGATATTGGTCCTTGCTTACCACCCAACTCTTCTGGCAGTATTTCTTGAGGCACGTATTTGTAAAGACTTTTTAAGTTCGAACCATGCAAATGTAGCTGAAAAAGAATCGAAAAATAAATCCAACATCAGAGCATAAATAATTGAAATGTTAATAGAAATATAATAAGTTTTCCTGCACTAGTCATAATGTAAGTTTTCGTACAAATAGGCGTCAAAATAATACGAATACTGTAGAGTCCCGATTATCCAAGCTCCGATTATATCCCAGCTTTAACCCAGCTATCAAATATTTCAAGGATTTTTTTTTGTTCTAGATATCCCACAAAAACAAATTGATAATTTGTAAGCTACAAATCGTTTGTGGTCGCCCCCTTTTACATGGTGGACGCTAGAGGACGAGGTCTTGAACGGAGGGGGGACCACTCGTCTGGTCAGTAGAAGGGGAGATAAGGAATGATAGATTTATGAGGAATTAGAACGTAGAACGCCTTGTCTTAACAATTTGTTCTTGTGGAATATAACTTTCAATTTGTTATTGTGGGATATCTATTTCTTTGAGGGACGAAAAAGCTGGTAGTTCCAAGCTTGCGTTCTCCAAGGTCCATTTTATTTTTCACTAGCCGCCTAAGGCGGCCAGCTGTCCGCCACGCTGAAGGTTTTCACAAATAAAGTTTTTTAAAACATAGCAGGAAATCTGAAGATTAGTGGACAATTAAAGTGTTCCTGTCCAGCAATTTTGTCTTCATATCCAGTTCTGCTGCAGATGTGTTATAGCTCTTGAGGATGTTTGAAATTATATAGCTACAACGCTTAAGAAAAAAAAACTAAAATGCTAAATACATGAAAAGAACACGAAAACGAATAAATTTTTTATGGTATCAATTTCTATTTCTATATAATTTTTTATGGTATCAAATTCTATTTCTATATCTGTTACGTCAAGCACTCAGGTATTATAATTTGATCTAGTTGTGCTTGTATAATTTTGATCTAGTTGCGCTTTCTACGTCATTTTGTTAACATCGTTTGGTTTGTTATTTAACATCGTTTGGTTTGTTATTTCTAAGTTAACTTTCAAAAAATTGGCTGGCATCAGCATTTTTATTCTTTAAGTTGTTTATTTTTTCTTTTGGAATTCGTTCCTTTTTAGCGAAATGTTTTTCAACCTAATCGAATTCTTTGCCGACTGTTCTCTGTATATATAAAGAAAATAAAGTAAATATTTTTAAAGTGTTGTGAAAAGAATTTTTAGTTGTACAAAGTACTACAATATCGCTATAAAAATTATCGTCTTCGCTTAAGAAAAAAAAAAAAGAGCGTGGAAAGAAGAAGAAAAACTTATTATAACAATTATGAACAGCGACAAATATATCAAAGCGAAGCGTTCTATTTACGTATCGAATATGTTGCCACATTTTTAATACAAAAGTTAAACTTTTCTCCACTTTAATAAATGTAAACTAATGCGAACTTTACAATTAAATTATTAATTCCTTCGTATATTATTGGTTTAAGTTGTCGAAAATTAATATTTCAATTGTGAGGTTCGCATTAGCATACATTTATAAGAGTGGGGAAAAGTATATGCATTTTTTAATAATTTATTGAATATGGCTCTTTGAAGACGAAAAAGCAGACGAAAAGCATAGACTTACAAAATGACTGATAACTAAATAACTAATCAAAATTTTTGAAAAAGAAAAAAAATACTTCTTCATTATGTGAAAACACAATTATGGGCCGAGTTTCGTGCCCGGGCGAGGCTTCTGGGGCGATATATTGTGATTACAGACACACACACACACAGCCGCGTTTATTATTATGTATAGATTAGCCTTTCTGGTAACATTTTCTTCCTTTTGTTCGTGAATGGTTATTTACCAATGACCCTGATTTTTTTAACCCGTTTTGTCCCAACTTTATATATTGAAATGATACAAGATGTGGTTTTATGGAAAAGGTGGTAAAATATGTAATCGAAATTAATTGGTTTTTCTACTGTTAGGGCATTCAAAACGTCTTTGATAGATCAAAAAGTACATGCTCCTTTTAATTCTAGATCTAGTCAGAAATAACTAAATCATTGTGGTATCTGAGAATCTTTTAATTCACCCAGATTAATGAAAATTCTGAAAAAAGTTTCCCACCACTATGAATGTCTTCGAAAAAAGGAACTGTCCTAAATATATGACGCTGGGCGTTAACCGGTTAAGGCGCTGCACGACTGGGGGAGCAACACTAACACTTCAATTTTTTGTCAATTATGAAATTCTTGTTTTCGGTCTGGTGGATATGTGAAACGATTCAAAGTTTTTTTATTGTGAAGTTTTCTTTTCTTAACTTTGTCTCGTGCTTAATACGATAAATTTGCTGGAGATGTTTGGCTGATGAATTGCTGTGTAATGTCACCATATTAAAATAAAATAAATTTGCTATAAACAACAAATTTGTGATGTTTTTCTCAAATTCCACATCCTTCATTAAGTGTTTTACGAACTGTCACCTCTGTTACAAGATGAAAAATTAAGGGTATCAATCCTAGGGTGAGTAGATCAGTTTTATAATTTCTTCAGAGTTCTCTGTTTACTTCGTCCATTTAAATTTATGACCCAATGAACTCGGCCAATTTGGAAAGAAATTTGGAAGAAAAGAATTGGCGGCACGAACTTTATTGAGCAAATTTTATCTTCTCGCCCTTTATTATGTTACAATTCAAGGACTGTTGCAAATTTGAACCATAATTTGGTTCAAATCTAAGATATTTCTTTACAGTTGTGAACCTATTCATTCAAAAGTATATGCCATAATATACTCACTCTGCTTGAAAGTTTCGCTGAAAGAAATGTTCGAGCTATGGCGAGTATGATATTGAAAAAATATGGCTGATTTACTATGTGATAACCTTTGATTCGACATGGAATAACATCCTGAAATTGAAAAAGTAAATATTATTTTAGTATAACTATCAGGCAAGCATTTATGAAAATGTTGAGATAAACAAGTTTATCACTTCATATTGTATTTAATTTCGAAATTTAACAGTAGGTTTACGGGACGCGGTATTTTGATACATTTCGAATTTGATAAGGAAAATTACAAAACCCGTCTGCATTTTTATTTTATCTCTTGTAATGACTTTTATCCATTGATCGTGGTAAATATATATTTAAGTCTATTTTCTTCAAAAGCGCTCAAATATTGAAATTCTCTTTATGGTATACCCATCTCTACCAATTTGACGCAATCGTAATTTAGACAAAATTTTGAGTAAACATGCAAACATCACATCAATAATAAATAGGAATGTACCGACAATACTTTGATCAGTTATCCGATATCGTTATCTCCAATGAAACAAGCGATAAACAACTGTTGCCGATAAGCAATAACAGAAAGAACAAAAGCATAATGCCAATTGATGTCAGAGTGTCAGATTTAGATGGTTTCAGTTGCTTAGTTCGAGTATTCAAAAATAAAATACTAGAATATTTCATAAATCTCATTTTTTTTTCTTATAGCATATAATTACATTGCTTTCTAAGATGCCAACTGCTCCGGACACGCCAAAATAATTTTTAAAAAAACGGTAAATAACTTCTAAGAAAATTTTATTTACATTAAGTGGTGAATTATATAAGCCTACGAATTGTTTAGAAATAGTTGTGGATGAAAAATCTACTAAATTGAATTTATTAAACCAAGAATCACAATTGATAAACTACCACTTTAAAATATATATTTGCTGTCCGGAGCAAGTTGGCATCTCTGTAAGTGCTGTTATGCGTATTCGTTCTAGCGTCAAATTGACGCGTGTTCGTAGATATAGGTATATAAGAAACGTCCGTAAACATAATGTTAAGTAATACAAGGAAGTCACCTACTCCGCTTCTCCACTTAATTTCTTCTAATACTTGATTGTGGATTAAGTATCAGAAGAAACTTTCCTTCATGGAGGACTTTTCGATGGCCCTAACCCGCATTTGCGTTACACGGAGAGGAAAACTTTGAACATTTAAAACAATTCTCCCTTTAAAACAAAAAACTTTTTTGACAAATTTAAAAAAAAGTCAGATCCCGCCTAGTTTTTCTTTTTATTATTATATTCATATATTTGCTTAAAATATGTATATATCATAGTGACCAAATCCTTGTTCTATAAAATAGGAAAGTAAACATTTACGTATTTATTAGGCTTTAACATTATTTGTTTTAAAAATTTTTTAAAGTCTATTCTTACTCAAGTCTATTTTTTAAAAGGAACTCAAATAAAATGAAAAGAGATAAAACTATTTTCATTTTAAATTTTAGTTGCTTCGTTTTATTATTAACAATAAATTAAATAATTTCTTCTACTGCTACACGCCTAAACCAACCTTTTGACATGAGGCAAAAACAACTTAAAATATCAAAAATATTTACATCCAAATCAGCTTATATGTTACAATCAGTAACATATAAGCTAATTATGTTACAAACAGTAAACATAAAATGTATCCCGGAAATGTTGTAACAGACTTCTAAGGGAAGGCCTGGGTAGGGGTCAAAGAACTGGCCTTGCATCAGAAAGGTTCTTAGTTCGAATCCCGGAAGAGCATGGATGTTCTTTCCTTCTATGTACTATCTGTGTTTACTGTGGGAGCAACGTTGATTCACCTAGTATGGTGCCCCTAAAAGAGTGGCCAACAAATCTTCCCTTCAGATGCCTGTATAAGGTCATTCCCCAGGTGGTCATTTTATTTTATTACCGTCATAGAACAGACAACCCAATTTTTAGGGTTTACGACTGCTAATCTTCAACTCCGCAGCTTTGTAATTTTGAACCCAATCCAGAAGACAAGGAAACTCCTGGATCAAGTATTGGGAGAAATTTGCCTTAGCGGAGAACTTTTTTGATGGAGCTAACCTGCATTTGCGTTACATGGAGAGGAAGACGCAGAGAACCACCGACGGTTAGCCTAGCGGCAAATGAACTCTATCCCATGATCAGTCTACCATTGAGGATATTTCACGTCACCACTGTGGTCGGTGCGAGCTGGATGCGGATTCGTATTGACTAGCCGTAACTGGGATTCGAACCCAGTTCACCTCATTGGAAGGTGAACGCTCTATCTTCGGAGCCATAGCGGCTCCTAGGTGGGTATTGGAGGGCATGTGCCCTACTTATACGGGAAGTAGGGCACATCATAGAGGTAAAGAATTGCTCAGCAACCTATAGACAGAAGTGTTATTTTAAGCCGCTTAAGTCCCTTACCAATTATGAACCGGTACTTTAACACGTTGAATGCCAGGCAAATTTTACCAGGCTTGCCGGCCAAACAGAAAATAACAGCAAACTAAATCTGTAAATTGGACAGCTTTTGCTAGTTTTTTAACAGGTTTAGCACGACATAACTGAGAAACGTGGTGAATTATATAAGCCAACGAATTGCTTAGAAATAGTGGTGGATGAAAATCAACTAAATTGAATTTATTAAACCAAGAATCACAATTAATAAACTATCACTTGAAAACATTTATACGCTGTCCGGAGCAAGTTGGCATCACTGTGTATATAAATAAAACTTTTTTTGTGTGTTCTGTATTGCATTAATTTCTTCAAACGCTACGAACAAACTCAGTGCTGGTCACCGGGGACCCCCATGGCATTCAACGTGTTAATGTATCCAAAATATCTTAATTTTATGTTTTCTTATAGTTAGTGTCGAAAAGTACATTCGCATATGTTCATAAAGAGCTGCTCTATAGTAATTTAATGATTTCCCGAGCCTACGACAGAATTCCCGAGCCTATTTAGATGCAATTTTCCACATAAAATATTATAAAACATAAAATTAGCATTAAATTAAGATATTTTAGATACCATTTCAATGGCACATGGACAATACTTTCATAATAGGGAAGCGCCTCTAGTGGCGTACGATGACATTTCCGGTCATGGGTTTCTGTGCAGTTCTTAATCTTTCTGAAGTGCCATATCTCCCTAGAAGTTTGTCACAACCCTTATGGGACATGCTATATATGAATGAAAATGAAAATGATCGTTTTAATTTTAATAAGAAAATTATACTATGTTCACAACAATGATTCGTAATTTTTTTGGCAAATTTATAAAAATTGTTTAAGATCATTCCCCCTCTCCTAAATTTTTTCTCGGAGGTGAATATCGTAGAATCGTAATCGAATATCGGTGAATCGTAAATTTCAGAAATAACTCGTAATAATAAAAAGTATCGTCTTTTCGTACTTACTTGAATACATTGAATTACTCTGTATAAGAAAGTGGGGGAAGCGAATTGCTTCACGGTTTGAATTGTGACCCCCTCAAAGTCAAGAATGACGGCATATCCAGCCACTTGTATGGATTCCATGTTTATTCCGATTTCTGCCATGACAAGTATGCATGCCATCATTTCATCGGTAGTAATTTTTGATAAATCTATTTCACCTGTTAAAAAGAAACATTCTTTAAAACCAAAATTTAAATACTATTGTTATAACTTTTGTAACTTATTTTTAAATGTCAGTAACCATGCAAATTCCTGCTATTGCAATCTGATAAAAAAAAATTAAGTTATAATTCTAACTGATAGCTGCGTCGATGTTTAAAGGGTTGTCGACTTATTTGCTTTCTTCAACAAAACATATTATAGAGCAGTGTTTTCATTACAGAAAAAAAATGGGAGAGAATTTCTCACCCTTTCTCAAAAACGGGGTGAGATTTCAAAAAGTTAAGTGAGATTTCTAAAAATTAAAAAAACCCGAATAGACTTTCAAAAAAAATATTTCTTTAATTATAATAAATTTTTAACATCTTCTGATTTCTAAACTATTGAACATTGAATATTTTTGCTGCAAATGTTCTGTATCTGCTTTTTCATTAGCTATTCTCATTAGGTTTGCTCAAATGCTTACCAATCGATCTGTTACAATATTTTGTTTTAATTCGGCTTGGGGGCTAAATAACCTTGCAACAGATGCTGAACTATTCGGAATCACTAATTAAATTTGTAGCATTGTGCGCACACTTTCCTATCCTCTACATCTGCCAGCATAGGTTCTTCACTTATTTCTGTTATGGAATAGTGAAGTTCGTTGAAGTTATTTCCATGTTCATACTCTTTGTCAGGTCTTCCAGATTAGTTTTCACAGACTTAAACTTTTACAAATTGCTCTAAATTGTCGATGAGGGAGTTTGGTAATTCATTATACAGCGAAAACTAGAGATAACTTTAAACAACTTATTATAAAGAACTCACTTTTTTTCTCAACACTTGTCGTAGCAGTTTTCATGTCTTTTTCAAAATGGCGGAAGACT
>NC_092212.1:17813789-17834150 GCF_043381705.1 Parasteatoda tepidariorum
ATATATAAAGTTATATCTTAAAAACTAAACTCAGTTTCGCGACAGCCCAGAGAAGGGCCAAGGCCTACTGTACCCATCTCAGTTTCCTTGACCTTGGGCTTTGGGGTGGTCAGCCGGTCAGCTTCCGGTTAGATGGTCAGCCGAACGCGATACGTGTTTAGTTCCCAAGCATGCTTGATACTCATTTATCGACCCACTGAAGGGATGCAAGGCTTAGTCAACCTTTCCCGGCCTGAGGATCGAATCCAGGGACTGTGGCACTGAAGTGCGTAATGCTACCACTCAGCAACGGGAGTCATATAAAGTTATATGCACTTTATATATTATAACTAACTTTAATAATATACATATATATATATATATATATATACAGTTCAGTCACATTAATGTGACCACCACCTATCTTGGACGTCAACGTGAAATAACCAAATATTACAGTCGAGTGTAGTAAAGGATGTCCTAGGGCATCGGAAAGCATTTCAAGCGTTGGCGTAATGCAAAAACGTAGCGATTTATCCGACGTCCAAAAGGGCATGATTATTGACTTTCGGGCCAAGTGTGGAAGCATTTCGGAAACGGCTAATTTTGTGCACTGTTTTCGTGCCACCGTGTTGAAAGTATACAGTGCATGGTAAAATGGCACTATCCAAAATCAGCGGCGTGCCACATGCGGTGCACCTCGGGCTATAGATGGCAGAGGCGAAGGAAAGATACGGAGGCGCGTTCGGGTGAATAGACGTGCAGCTGTTGAGCAACTGACCGCCCAGATGAACCAAGGGGCTACCAAGTGTGTATCCTCAACAACGGTTCAGCGAATGTTGCTGGTCATGGGCCTCCGATGCAGAAGCCTGCTTAATGCATATATGCTGGCTGCTATTCATCGGGGACGAAGGCTGGAATTTGCATGCCAGTAGCGCAACTGGACGTCCACAGAATGGCAACAGGTGGCTTTATTCGATGAATCACTTTTTATGCTCCATCGGACGGATGAACGCTGGCGTATACAGCATGAAACGTCTGAAAGCAAACACCCTGCAACAATTGCCGGAAGGATCCAGGCTGGAGGAGGGAGCATTATGGTTTGGGGAATGTTTTACTGGCATTCACTGGGTGCACTCATCATTGTGGAAGGAGCGATGGATCAGCACAAGTGCGCATCTGTCCTTGCGGAGCATGTCCACCCCTACATGCGAAAGATTTTTCCTTACAAAGATGGCATCTACCAGCGGGATAATGCGAGGCGTTATACAGCTCACAGTGTATGTGCGTAGTACGAAGAGCACAAGGATGAGTTTACCGTACTTCCCTGGCCAGCAAACTCTCCGGATTTAAGCCCAATCGAGAATCTGTGGGACCACCTCTATCGGGTTGCTTGCGCCACATATCCTCAACAGCGTAATTTAGCGCAGCTGGCTATGGCACTGGAGTCGGCATGGCTCAACATCCCAGTGAATACCTTCAGAAACCTAGCTGACTCACTTCCTGCACGTCTCACAGCTGTCCACTCTGGCAAAGGTGGTTATTCTGGCTTTTGACAGGTGGTCACATTAAAGCGACTGGACTGTGTATATATATATAATCTATATAAATTCAATTNGACACACACACACACACACATATATATATATATATATATATATATATATATCACGTCGTTAGATGATCATCGTGTTTACTGTGTAGTTAAGAAGAAAGCCGGAACAAAATGGCGTTTGATATGAACTTCTCAATCATTCACATGCAGTGGTGCAGAGAATAACTTTTAGTCAAATTTACATTGCAAAGAATCATACATTAAAACATAAATTTAGCTATCTCTAGAAGGAATTTTATAAAAAGAATATTTATTTTACTGTAATGTTATTATAATGGCTGAAATATTTATTATATTAATAAATACTATTAACATTTATATATTTTGCTATGAAATCGAACCATAATGCTTTTTTAAACCTAAAAAGGTGGGTAACAGAAAAAATACACAACTTGGTATAAACTTATATGTACTACCAATTTTTTGAAACAGCTGTTATTCATATCTTGATCACTTTTGTGAAATAGCTAAGATGATCAGATTTTAAAACCATGACTTATGAACAAATCAGCGGATCGTCCTCACAGCACACCCATATATTTATGTAAAATATTGATTTATCTATGCAAAGATTCCATTTTATTTTTAATTGATAACAAATATCAGGCTACCTTCTTCATCAAACTCTATTTCATTAATAAGCAGTTTTGACATATTTTATTATATTCTGCATTTATGTCATTATGTATCCACTTATTACACATGTGAAATGAGTGAGTACTTGATTTTTAAAATTTGTTTTTTTTTAAATCAAATTATTTTCTGACGAGCATGGGGTTTTCTTTTTAAAATAATGATTTTTTACTTTTCGCTTATATTCACTGAAATAAAAAATTATCCTTTTCAAAAATACACGCGTATTTCAGATTTTTTTTTATTTAATTATTTTTTCATTGGAAAAATTCGAGGACATTTGATTACATATGTTAAGATTTGAGGAAATTTTCAATTCTCAAAGAGTTCGGAAATTTTTTATTTCCTTTGATTATTTACTTATTTATTTTGTGATTGGATAAATTCGAGACCATTTGAGTACATACGTTAATATTTGAGAACATTTACTGTCCTCAAAAGCGTGAAAGTTTCCAGGGACTACTACTGAAATACGGGGACTATCCTAAAGATTTGGGGACGTCAGGTTAACCTTAAAATATTGAATTGGCATTTGGCTAAAGCAGAAAGTTTAGCAGCAACAGCAGAACATGCATTATAATTCAATTCTTATTTGTGTTAGAATAAATGCTAATTCTGAAGTTTTTTTTTTTACTAAATGAGAAATAAATTCTTACCCATGCGTATCACGCCGATTCCAGCATAACCGGAATCTCTATATTCCAAAGCGGTAAAATAATTCGTCTTCAAAATATGTAATACTTCGGAGGGCCTGAAGTCTGTCAAAATACCGGAGTAAGTTGCTTTATATGTGTAAAAGTTTTTTAAAGTCTTGAAAGCTTTTTCTACTCGATATTTCTTAGATCGAAGAAAGCGTAGCAAAAAAGTATCTTCCATACACGAATGGAGATCAGGTTCATCTATAGGAAAAGTAAAAAGTAGGAGCATAAATTTTCAGAAAAATATGTGGAGATCACTCAAATATAAACAAATTGCAGGATATATACATATGTATAAGTTCAAAATGTAGAGAAAACATGGGAAAAATTACAGAACAATGAAAAAAGGGGGGGGAAGAAAAATAATAATAAAAATAAAAATTGCAAGAAACCGGAAGGAAAAAAAAATCCGAACAAAAGAGGAAAAAAAAATTTTAAAAATACGGAAAATAAAAGATATAATCTTTTTATCAGCTCATACGATTGTATCCGCAAAAAAGAGAATATTTTTTTCCTCTTTTTTTTCGGAATTTTTTTTTTCCGCGATCTCGTTATATTATTTTTATTATTATTTTCTTCCCCCTTTTTTTCATGGTTCTGTAATTTTTCCCATGTTTTCTCTACATTTTGAACTTATTTTATGAGTTCTATTTAATTGCAGCATATGCACAATAAATAAAACTTCATTGTTTTTCTTAATTTTTCTTCGTGTTCCTTTGTATTTATTTATTTATTATATATATATATATCTGTGTGTGTGTGTATACACATAATTTCGAAGCCTAGAAAGGCATTATTTTTTTTCACTTGTATTTTATTTTTGATAGATTTAATATGCACTGTTTCATTATTGAAATTTAATTTTATATTTAATACATAATTGCGTAAGAGTCGGATACGGCAATTCCGCGCCAAATCATGCCTGATGGAAATACGAAAGGAAATAGTAGTAGGCATTTTTTTCTGGTGATAGCAAATTTCATGTTTTACCCTTTCTGGTGCAGTGTAACCTGTCTGGTAAAACTACTTAAAAAAATGTTACTACCACTAGAAATTTAAAATTAATTGCTGTTAAAATTTTGTAAGCATTGTGTTTTCTTTTTAATTTTTGTTTTGTTTGTTAATTGTTTTTAAAATTTTGCTTTGTATTCATTAAACAACAAACAGCTATTATAGTATTTCAATTTAGACTGCTCTGTCTAAGTTGCACTGGATAATGTCCCGATTGACAAAATATTTCTAGCGAACTTTGGGGCTCCAGAAAGGATCAATGTATGATCATTAATGAAGCAATTTTGATTTAAATTTATGTTATCTAATTCTAGATGCATATGACCTAAAATAAAATACTACTTCGTATTAGTTTTCAGAGGAGAAGGTTTCAAAGAGTTGCAAAACTATTCACAGTTTTGAAAGTTGCAATTTTCTCAACTACTTTATAAAATCGGAATAACTTTTTTTCTCAACTGGTTAATTTACAGTTGAGAAAATATTATTTATAATCTCAATAAATACTACTAAGTTTGAAGAAATGCTAAGTTATTCTTTCTTTCTTTATTTATAAAAAAATTGGGCACCTGGGCCGCGCAGAAGGCCCATGTCCCATACATCATGAAATTGTATAAAAAGTTAAAATAAAAGACAATTTGAGTTCAGCAGTCTATGGGGTGGCTGTTACAGAAATTTTAAGTTACATACCTGTCAACTTTTTTTTTCATTTCAAAAGTTATTTTATAGTGGTATTGAAATAAAAAATTCTTTACCTCAGTGATATTGAAATAATAATATTCTGTGCAATAGTGATATTGAAATTAAAAAGTTCTTTATTATTGTGATATTGAAATAAAAAAGTTCCTTACGACAGTGTTATTGAAATAAAAAAGTTATTTACTATTGTGATATTGAAATGAAAAAGTTCTTTACCATAGTGATATTGAAATAAGAAAGTTCTTTACCATAATGATATTGAAATAAAAAAGTTCTTTAGCATAGTGATATTAAAATAAAATAAAAGTTCTTTACAATAGTGATATTGAAATAAAAATTAGAAATTAAATTTTAGGAAAAAAAAATTTTATAATTTGCCAGAGCTTAAACACAAAAGACGATTATCATTTATTCGTATACACGTTCAATTCATTCATTTGTAGTGGAGGTTGAAATCAATTTAAATTAAATTTAAAATTCCAAATAAAGAGCAAAAAGTTTTGTTATAATTTTTAATATAAAACAAAAAGTTAACAGCTAAGTTTAATAAGAAAAACAACTATCTAAGAGAGTGACAGTTTAGCAATATTATTTTGTTTACACCAAATAGATATTTCTTTTTGTAATTTACCACTAGTGCTTTAACACGTTCACGCCGGGGTGACCCACTGGTGGGCCACGCTAGATTTTCTCATCTTGGCGACGCACCGGAGTAAAAACTGGTAACAATAAATTTAATTTTTTAGTTTTTCTTTCGGGAATTATAAAAATCCATAACTACCAATTGTTTTTAACGGATGCAATTTTTATATAGAATTGCTTCTTTGATGTGATAAATTTCATTACAGTGAATTGTTATTGTTGAGAATAGATTATTATCTAATATCCCGAGTATTATCTAATATTGAAATAGTTCTTCTACCAGTATTCTCACTTTTCCCGGCATGAACGTGTTAAAGAGAGACTAATATGTAATGTCAGATTCAAGTATAAATATTTATATAATTAATACATAGTAGTATATAGATAGTGGTAATTTCAATAAAGCCTAAATTAATGGTATGCTGTAGTTGCTAATCCTTCAAATAAAAAGCAAGCATTTTTACATTTGTGTCAAAGAAAGCAGTCTATCAGTCTGAAAACTGCGTTTGTATTAAATTATGGATAAGATAAAAAATTTCTAAGCTTGATACCTTTTAAATTGTTGAAATATTAATAAACAAGTAAAATCTACAGCTTATAGAATTTTTGGTAATTATTTTAACATTTTATGAGCCACACCATGGATGACTCAAAAATGAGTTTTATATAAGTTTTGAATTGTTTATATGCAGAGGTGTGGTAAGTAATTTGGAATCAAATTTACAATACAAAGAATAATAGTTTAAAAAAAAAACTTTTTTATCACTAGAAAAATTTTTCTCAAAAAGTTAAAAAAATTGCCAGTATTATTTAACGTTATAACATCGGCTATTAAAGTTTTAAAAAAAAGTGTAGAATAGAAAGAAGGAAGTGCCGGAATTTGGCAGTTTTTTTTATAGTAAAATACACTAACTTTTGATCAGACTTCTTAAATTTTTTAAGCTTTCTGCTCGGACCTCTTCACTTTCTCCCAATTCTACTTGAGCTTTTCTGGCAATTTCAGGTGGTATACCATCAATTAAATACTTCATAAAAGTCATTTCGTTGTTTTTCTGTGGAAAAAAATGATTTTAGTGGTAAAATTATGCTTCCAAACTAAAAACCAGTAAATTATTTAACCATACATCTACAAAGCAATTGAACACGTTGATGAGATTGTATTATACAGCAATGATCCGCCCAATGCTCACCTATGCCTCACCTGCCAGGACAACGATACCTCAACATCTACTGAAGAAATTAAACCTATGCCGAAACAAGATCCGTAGAAAAATAACCTGTGCCAGATGGTTCATCCGGAATACCAATATACATACGGACCTCAAAATACCAACTCTATCACAGCATATATACGAGCTGAACGCAAATTTTTTCGATAAAGCCATAGAATGTAAAACAGCAAATTTTAATGAAATCTTTAAATTTGAAAATTATAGCAAAAATAAATGCTACAGAACAATAGCAGCACATTTCACATCCGACGCCTCATATCATAACTATCAAAACAAATAATTTCATCAACCTGCCTTAAAATAGCGTTTCCTCAGGCTGATATAACTCTGAACAACTCCAAAATCAAACTAACACAGTTTAGAGAAAGCTGCTCATTTTATTTTTTGATTCTTTTTTAGTTATTCGAGCAAAGTGCTTGAGACATTCATAAAAGCAACAACTCCACTGCCTGCTTACCTCAATGATCAATCAATACAGTGCTAAAATTCCAGATGAATGGGATAGGGGTCGCTTCGCTTCCCAGGTGCCCAATAAAATCAAAACACTAGAACTAGTGTAGTTGTATTAGGAAAAACTTTTTTTCTAGTTACAAGATTTCATCCCGTTGTGTTGTCAATGTGGTCACGCGCAAGTCAAACACCCATTACTCTATTTAAAAAATATTATATTTGTATTTTATAAAGAAAATGCTTAGTCATTTGAAAATTCCCCTGAATTTCTTAAATTCAAAGGGAGGATTGTTTAACCTGTTAGTGCCCAGCGTCATACTTATAGGACAGTTTCCTTTTACAAAAACATATATTGTGGTAGGACAATTGTTTCAGTTTTGTCTTTTATCTAGGAGAATTTAGAGATTCCCTTTCGCCATAATTTAATATTGATTTAAGTTTCTATTACTAGATCTTATAAGGTGAAGGGACATTTCGAAATGCAATGGTAAAAAACAATTGATATTAGCCATTTAGTTGAATAACATATTATACCACTTTTTTCATAAAGCCACTTTTTGCACCACTTCAACATAAAATGTCGGGATAAAACGGGTTAAGGAGGATTGTTGAACTCAAAAGTGCTAAATAACAATTAAAAAATGCATGTGTATGAAAAGTAATCATGCATACGGATCATGCAAGAAAATCTTAATCTAAATTTTTTTTTCCATAATGCCCACCCGATTGACTCTAGTCATTTAGGTATCAGTTGGGCAGATTTGTTGATCACTCTTTCAGAGGCACCATATTAGGTGGGGCAACGACGCTCCCACTGTAAGGACAGATAGCACAGAGAATGCGAGAACTTCCATGCCTTGTCCGTGATTCGAACCCAGGACCTTTTTGATGTAATGTCAACTCCCTGAACCCCTTGACAGTCCGGTCGGCATCTTAATCTAAATAAAATCCACATAATTAAAAATAAGGTTTAAATTAAACCTGAAAATACCTTTGAAAATTGAAAATAATCTTATATGAAAATAGGCATGATAGTTTACAAAGGTCCCGGTCACCTAATTGTTAAATTTCAAAAATATCAGTTTTAATCAGTTTAACGAAAATCAGTTTTATATTTATGTTCTTAAAACATTTTGCTTTTTGATTCAAAATGTATAAAAATTTAAGGGCATTGTTAAAAATCTAAATATTTTCTGGTTTGACTTGGTAAAAATATAACCGCAGTGAACATTGCATATCGAATTGAAACTTGGAAGTACTAATAGAAAATTTTCATGTTTCAACGGAAAAAAACAGATATGATACTCTCGTGATACNAAAATTGTCCACCCTAACGTGCACACATAGCAAATATTTTGAATGCTGAAAATGTCTGTTGCTTCTCGTACTAGGCAGGGGGCGAGAGAATGTAAGGAATAATTCGAACTATATTGACAAAATTTATAATTAATTGTTCTCTTGTATTCATCCACATTTACGCTAAGCAAAATTTGAAATTACCAACACTGCTATCCCGAATTACTATTTTTCTGCAAGCATTTACGCGTTATGAATATATTGGAAAAAGAGAAGAAATTCTTACATTGTAATCCATCAGATCTCAGTAGCTTTTAAAAATTTTCCAGCATCAGAGATATTATGACCTGTTTTAATATGAAAATGACGAACAACTCCAGGAACAACTTTTCCAAGTCTGCGTTTCTTGGGAAAATTTATTCTAGTGGTAGCTAAGTTAATGCCTTAATGAATGTTTTAAATTTCAATTGCATTTCCAAACCACTGCATTTAAACGATGCAGAAGTTCATATAAAACGGTGCTTCAATATGATATTGACGGACAATCGCTCCTAAATTGTAAGCAAAATTACCAAATTTTTTAAATGCTTTAGTTCTACACGCCTGCGACTCTATAAAAAGAGATTAAAAAAATTTCGTGGAAGTTGGCAGACCTATACATCGTATCCCAATCACATGGTAGCATATTTGATAAAAAAAAGTTTCTTATCCAAAATCTATAATTGTTTTAGTCACTTTAATTGTTCAGGTATCAAATAGATTACATGCTATTAACGATAACATTTTTTTTAGTTTATGAAAGAATGTATTTAAAGATAAATATCAGGATTTAAACCAATAATGGTATATTAAGGTGTCTTTTTTCACATTTTATCTGAATTTGGCAATGGCAAGACAGAATACCACATGATTATACACAAAGATAATAAATTTTTTTTCAAATCACCTTTTTTTAATAATTCGAGTAAATTCATCGCTTCCTACAACAAAACAACTCAACATGGTTTCCTAAAAGGATATATATATATATATATATATATATACGAGATATTTCCGGGTTGGAGTATTTAAAAGTAACTCGCCAAAAATAGATTAACAGGTTCACGTCGGGCTTACGGGCGGTGGGTTACGATAGATTGTCTCATCTTGGCAGCGCACCGGAGTAAAAACTGGTAACAATAAATTTCATTTTTTAGTTTTTTCCGGGAATAATAAAAATCCATAACTACCAATTGTTTTTAACGGATGCAATTTTTATATTGAATTTCTTCATTGTCGTGATAAATTTCCTTACAGTGAATTGCTATTGCTAAGAATAGATTAACTCCTCCCGAATATTATCTAATATTGAAATAGTTCTTCTACCAGTATTTTCACGTTTCCCCGGCGTGAGCGTGTTAAAATAAATTAATTATCTCTAAGTACATTAATAATAGTCTGGTGCTGATATCTGGTTTATAAATTTAGAAATAAGCAAGCCTTCGAGCCTAAGAAATAGATTGTTTTAACACGCTCACGCCGGGGAAACGTGCAAATACTGGTAGAAGAACTATTTCAATATTAGATAATATTCGGGAGGAGTTAATCTATTCTCAACAATAACAATTTACTGTAAGGAAATATATCACGGCGATTCATAAACAATTCAATATAAAAATTGCATCCGTTAAAAACAATTGGTAGTTATGAATTTTTATTATTCTCGGAAAAAAACTAAAAAATTAAATTTATTGTTAGCAGTTTTTACTCCGGTGCACTGCCAAAATGAGACAATCTAGCGTAACCCACCGGTGGGTCACCCAGGCGTAAACGTGTTAAACTATGTGTCAGCAGTCATCAAAAATTTATATTTGCGGTATACCCAAAAGTGAAAAATGAATAGACAAATTATACATTTACTTAGTTTTCTGTAATGTTTTTGAATTAAAAATAATAGATATTATTATGTCCGTTTTCTTCAAAATCATGAGACCATTAAGGGATTAAAGTGATAGCGTAGTAATAATTAACATTTAAGAGTGATGAAACATAAGTAGTCCCGTTAATTTTTGTCAATAATATATGAACCACTAAAAATGTAACCTTTTAACCCCTTGAGAGCTCGAGTTAATCCGAGCGCGCTAAACAGGCCAAATTGGTGCACTCTCGAGATAATTCGAGAGGCGTTGCATTTTATGCTGCTATAATTTTTCACACTTGAATATAATCGAGAATTGAAAGTAACAATGTGAGAACTAAGAAAAAAAATCGTTTTATTGACATTTATCATTTACATAAGATAGTAAGCTATAACACTTATTTATTCAAGAATAAAATAGTATACAGAGATGCCAATTTGCTCTGGACGGCAGATATATATTGTAAAGGGGTAGTTTATCAATTGTGATTCTTGGTTTAATAAAGTAAATTTAGTAGATTTTTTTCCACCACTCGTTCTAAATAATTCGTAGTTTTATATAATTTACCACTTTAGAGTACTTATGGTTATCTGCCAACTCTTCTAGATATTCCCAAAGATTTTATTGTCATATTGAAAGTGGTATTCATACTCAGGTTATTCCAATTAACTTTTTGAATTATGATGATAATTATAAATGATTTTGATCACCACTATATATAAATAATTACATCAAATCTATACATACCCTCCAACTGCTACGGAATTTCCGTAGTTTCAGAAATCCTCTTTTCAGACGGTAGCAAAATCAATGTTTTAATATTTAAAAAAAAATTAATTTTAGCGTAACTTGTCCACTATTACTTATAAAAGTGCAGGCCATATGGCTAGATTCTTAAGTTCTGATAAAAGTTTTATGAGAGATCCATTTGCTTTAAAAATTTCTACTTTGGTTCGCTACCATTAGAAAGAATTATTTTCAAAATCCTCATAAGTTGGAGGGTATGTATATAAAAGCATAATAATCCTTGCGCAAGCGAATTTCAACGGGATCAAAATATAAATATATTTTTTAGTCAGATTGTTTATCGTTTTACAACCACTCTGAAAATCCATTTTCGAAAAGAGTGAAAGTTGGCAGGTATGCTTATGTCTGTAAACAAATCTGTACTCCTTCTTCAAACCGGAGAAAGGACCAAAGGTGATCTCTTGAAACGGGAATTATATACACCCCCCCACACACACACACTGTATATTAGGACTATCACATCCAGTACAAACTGAATTGTAACTTCCGCTTCTGAGTTTTCGCTCGCCTATCAACTCATTGTCAACATAACAGGCGCCCTCGGACATAATAACAGTGAAAGAGTCAATTGTCGGCTTCGCGGACAGGCACTCTGTATGCAACGCCAGTTCAAGTTCCAAGCACTTAGGTCATGCTATACATTTTAAAAAGCAAGCGAAAATAGTCAAATATTTGCAAAATTTACTTTGTAGTTATTTACAGTATTTTTTATTATTTTGGCGTGTCTCGAGCTGTTGGCATCTCTGAATATAGCCTTTTTCCATGGAACAAAATCGCAGTGTATCAAAATTGTCCACCAAAAGAAAAGACAATGTCCTAAAGTGTGTTTTTTTACATTTAAAAAATTGATTATTTTTTTTTTTGGCTGGTTTTTTTCAAAAAATCTGTGCGTTAAGGGGTTAAAATAAGAGGTCAAAAGAACAAATTATATTCGAATCACAAAAACACCAATCCAAAGTTATATATACTTTTAAATATAAGTAATACAAAACTTACATATAGCATACATTTTAAGTCTAGAGATTTCGGATATTTAAAATATAAATATAAACTCCGTTGAAGTGATGATTCTTACAGATGCAGGAGTAGATAAATAAAAAATTTGAATAGACAATACGGAAAGAAATTAACATTTGAATTAAAATTATATATTTAACACACAGATGACCAGCTACGAAATATATAATTTTTAATAATTTACGTCTGCATACTTCTATTGTCGTACAACAGGAATATATAATTTATCAAAATATTGATACACGGTGAAGTAAGGGCTATTTTGATGTGTGATTCAAATTTAAAATATTTAGTTGTAAAAAAAGTGAAACTTCATATTTTTTTTCAATAATTCTTTATAGCTACTCTATTTTAATAAGGAATAATTTCATTGATGAAAATTTGTCCGAAAATAATAAATATTTCAGCTTACTCGGTTTCGAAGTTTCTCCATTTGATGCTTCTGTATTAAACAATGAAAGAAGGACTTATGAAAACATCTGACCTACTTTCAAGAACGATGTTTTTTAATTTATCATTTTCATGCATTTTTTCGACGAAAAAAAAATGAACCGATTATCAATTTATCAGTTTCGTTTCAAGGTTGCGATCTCATTTTCATGCTTAGATTTGATATCGCTGAACACTTATCATAACATATGCCGTTTACATGTGGTTCTCTCAAAACTTTATTGATCTACTGGCTTGTTGTTGGTATTAGCCCGTTTTATCCCGACTTTTTATATTGAAGTGGTGCAAAAAGTGGTACAATATGTTATTGAACTAAATAGCTAATATCAACTATTTGTTACCATTTCAGTTCGAAATGTCCCTGCACCTTATAATTATGCATCTAGTGATAGAAACTTAAATTTTAACACCTTTTTGGATGAGAAACGCAGATCATATGAATTTCAAAATTGAAATGCATTTTTTTTTTTTTTTTTTTTTTTTTTTTTTTGCTTTAATATAAGAAATTATGTGTCGTATGAAATAAAATTTTGAAGGACTAAAATTACATTAAAACATTAACTTTACCAACATTAGAATAAATTTTTACAATTAACGTAGGAGGTTAGCAGCCTTTCTTAAATTTCAAAGGCCGGTAGAAGTTGCTCTAGACTACAGCGTTGTATAAAGAGAGAGTGTCAGAGGTGAATTTTTCCGATAGCATACCTGCCAACTCTTCCGGATTTTCCGGAAGATTTTATTTTCATATTTAAAGTGGTAGCAATACTCATGTTATTCCAATTAGCTTTTTGAATTATGACAATATTTATAAATGAATTTGACCACCACTACATATAAATAATTAAAATAAATATATAAAAGCACAATAAATCTTGCGGAAGCGAGTATCAATGGGATCAAAATATAAATATATTTATGAGTCAGATTGTTTTTCGTTTATTGTTTTACAACCACTCTGAAAATCCATTTCTCAGAAAGGGTGAAAGTTAGCAGGTATGCTCTCGGGATTTGAATGTCAAGTGTACAAAGGAATTTGTAAAAAAATTTTCTGGCTTTTTACCGAATATTTTTCTCATATAATTAAACTGGTAACAAATTCTCTGCGAGCTACTTTTAAAAGGAGATTTTGCCCTTAAAGACGCACCTCGTTCAGGCCATCCAGTTAAATTCGATGAAAGGCAACTGAACCAACTCTTACTAGAAAAAAAAACAAAGAAACTGACTGAAAGAATGGAATGCCCTCACACACAACTAAAAGAAGAAGAAAAAAAAATGATGGAAATTTACAAAAATAATAATAATGTTCAATAATTAATAATCAGTTGACTAATATTAAATAAATAAAAAAAAGATTATTGTCCAAGATGGCAACTTGTACTGCTTTTAACCCTTTCGCGCCGACTGTCACAAATATGTGACAGCATAAAACCGCATCAATCAGGTAAAAATATAAAACTTGTAATCAAAGTATTTTTTTTAGCAGTTTATTTCAGGGCTCGAAATAACTCAGAAATTTTACCCGTCCCCGAGGACGGCTTATCCAACAATGTACCCGTCCTCCTTTGAAACTAACCCGTAGCTTCTAAATAAATAAAAATATAATTTTCTCTTATTTATTTCAAACATCTATATAAATTGCACAATGAATTAGTAGTTACTAGGATTACATCATACAATAATAAAAGAAATACTAGGTTGCTAATAGTAACCTAGTTAAATGAATCAAATATGACGTTTGCCAGTTTCACAATCAAGCCAATGATTTACAGAGGTCTCTGCACAGAAATCTGAAAGAGATTTTCCATTTAGGTAGATGTTCATAATTGCGCTTAACGCTTCTTGTTTAAGACCAGTACGTAATGTGTTTNGCTGAACACTTATCATAACATATGCCGTTTACATGTGGTTCTCTCAAAACTTTATTGATCTACTGGCTTGTTGTTGGTATTAGCCCGTTTTATCCCGACTTTTTATATTGAAGTGGTGCAAAAAGTGGTACAATATGTTATTGAACTAAATAGCTAATATCAACTATTTGTTACCATTTCAGTTCGAAATGTCCCTGCACCTTATAATTATGCATCTAGTGATAGAAACTTAATTTTTAACACATTTTTGGATGAGAAACGCAAATCATATGAATTTCGAAATTGAAATGCATTTTTTTTTGTTTTCTGCTTTAACATAGGAAATTATGTGTTGTATGAAATTAAATTGTGAAGGACTAATATTACATTAAAACATTAATTTTACTAACATTAGAATAAATTTTTACAATTAGCGTAGGAAGTTAGCAGCCTTTCTTAAATTTCAAAGGCCGGCAGAAGTTGCTCTAGACTACAGCGTTGTGTAAAGAGAGAGTGTCATAGATGAATTTTTCCGCTCGCATACCTACCAACTCTTTCGGATTTTCCGGAAAATTTTATTTTCATATTTAAAGTGGTAGCAATGCTCAAGTTATTCCAATTAACTTTTCGAATTATGACGATAATTATAAATGAATTTGACCACCACTACATATAAATAATTAAAATAAATATATAAAAGTATAATAAACCGTGCGGAAGCATATAACAATGGGATCAAAATATAAATATATTTTTAAGTCAGATTGTTTTCCGTTTATTGTTTTACAACCACTCTAAAAATCCATTTCTCTGAAAGGGTGAAAGTTCGCAGGTATGCACTCGGGATTTGAATGCCAAGTGTACAAAAGAATTTGTAATAAAAATTTCTGGCTTTTTACCGAATATTTTTCTCATAAAATTAAATTGGTAACAAATTCTCTGCGAGCAACTTTTAAAAGGAGATTTTGCCCTTAAAGACGCACCTCGTTCGGGCCATCCAGTTAAATTCGATGAAAGGCAACTGAACCAACTCTTACTAGAAAAAAAACAAACTGACTGAAAGAATGGAATGCCCTCACACACAACTAAAAGAAGAGGGAAAAAATGATGGAAATTTACAAAAATAATAATAATGTTCAATAATTAATAATCAGTTGACCAATATTAAATAAATAAAAAAAGATTATTGTCCAAGATGGCAACTTGCACTGCTTTTAACCCTTTCACGCCGACTGTCACAAATATGTGACAGCATAAAACCGCATCAATCAGGTAAAAATATAAAACTTGTAATCAAAGTATTTTTTTAGCAGTTTATTTGTTTGCGGAGTTATAATTGTTTGATTTATTTAATTCACCAATACTTTGTTCAAAATAAAACTATTTAGTTATACTTTGAATTAAAATTGATTATATATATGATTAAACTAACAATAATTAAAGTAAAAGCGAAGTAAGTCTGTCAAATTAGCAACGACTGCATTTAAGTTACCATTTTTTATTTAATTACAACTTGATTCTGAATTTGTACGAATGCTTTTCTGAGTCCCCCGTCCCCAAAGGGTTAAGGCAACGCCTCCTATAACTGAAAACCTCCACACGGTTTTTTATAGGTAGTCCGATCTGACCACTGTGAAGAATATCCACTTTCCGAACGAGTCATTTAATACAAAATTTAGTTAAAATAAGAAAGCGGTAGTATATATATGACTAAAAATTTGTTTTATTTATGAATATTATTGGTTTGAATTATTCACTTGTCAACCACTACAGATTCAATTCTCAAATATATACGATAAATTTCTCTCAATTACTTTTATAAAAGGTTTTGGGTTCATGCGCACAACTGGTTCACTTTTTGAACAGTCTGCGCGGACTGCTTGTAAAAGACCGTGTGGAGGCTTTTTGATGTAGGAGGTAATGGTTAAGGAGACAATCGATATCGCCCTACAAAAGTTCCAGAGAATGAAGATAGCGGGTTCAAATCCCGGCGAAATTGTGCCCCGGTAAAGGGTAAAACTATTGTTGCAGTAAAAGAAGAAAAAAAGGGTGAAAGAAACTTTTAGTATAAAAACATTTTACTATCAAGTTTGTTTCTGAGAGAGATAAAGAATCTGAGCTACAAAGACCTATTAAAAATTATAAGGAATGAAACGAATTGTTTCCTCAATTTAAAAATAGCGGGGTCCACCAGCCGTGCATTATTTTTTTATACATTGTTTGAGCCGTCCATATACTACTTTATATTTCTACCCATCACCTCTTACATTAGAAAGCCTCCACACGATTTTTTGTAAATAGTCTGACCATACTATTTAAAAAGTGAACCAGTTGTGCTCATGAATTTAAATTCTTTTTTAAAAGTAATTGAGAGAAATTTATCACACATATTTTAAAATTTAATCTGTAGTGGTTGACAAGTAAATAAAATAAACCAATCTTATTCAAAAATTAAACAAATTTTTAAACATATATTTGTTACCATTATCTTATTTTTACTAGATTTTGTGTTAAATGCTTCTTTCGCAAACTTGTTTACCTTTATTGTGGTCTCATCGGACTACCTCCAAAAAACCGAGTGGAGGCTTTCAGTTATAGAAAGCGTTGGTCTAACCCATGGGTGAAAGCCCTTATATAGCAAGACGGAAAAGAGAAAAACCTGGGACGTAAAACATTTCATTACAGCCTTTTTTTCGAAAAAAATGAAATATCTGTAACTATCAAGATTTCTTTTATAATTCTGGCATATATATAAAACTGCTTCTTTTCCAAGATAAAGTAGATATTTTTGAAAAATTTAAAAAAAGAATAAGTAAACTCCTCCCCAAAACTAGCTATAACTGAAATGATTTTACTACCAGCCTTTCCTCTTTTCCGTCTCGCTTTCACCCCTGGTCTAGCCATGTCGTTATTTTATCTCTTTAAGTTATGTCAGATCCAATAAATCAGTGAGAGTCAACGCCTCATATAGCTGAAAGCATAAACACGGTTTTTTATAGGTAGTCTGATCAGACCACTATGAATTTAAACGAATGTAAAAGAGCCATTTAAGAGAAAATCTATTAAAAATTAGCAAGTGGTAACAAATATATGTCTAAAAATTTTTTTAATTTATGAATATGATCATGGGTGAAAGTTCTTATATAGCAAGACGGAAAAGAGAAAAACCTGGTACGTAAAACATTTCATTCCAGCATTTTTTTCGAAAAAAATGAAATATCCGTAACTATCAAGATTTCTCTTATAATTCAGGCATATATATAAAACTGCTTCTTTTCCAAGATAAAGTAGATATTGTTGAAAAATATAAAAAAAGAATAAGTAAACTCCTCCCCAAAACTAGCTATAACTGAAATGGTTTTACTACCAGTCTTTCCTCTTTTCCGTCTCGCTTTCACCCCTGAATATGATTGGTTTGTCTTATTACATATCAACCACTACAGATACAATTCTCAAATATGTATGATAAATTTCTCTCAACTACTATTAAAATAGAATTTGGGTTCATACGCACAACTGGTTCACTTTTTAAATAATCCGTGCAAACTACTTGTAAAATCCCGAGTGGAGGCTTTCTCATGTAAGAAGTGATGTGAGAGTCCACCAGGATTGGAACCTTTCTAATTGGAAAATAACTGGTATTATATTAACTGGAAAATCTTAGTATTTACGGACTTTTATTCCTTGCGGAAGTAAGATAGAAATGAAATGGTTTTACAATGAGTTTTGTTCCCTTTCCCAGGTTTTAAACAGCCCTGATTTGTCATTATGCTATTATTCGATCAGATAAAGGCTTGTTCGCCGTATTTATGTAATTAAGCGCTCAAGCCAGCATATATATACATTCCCTCAAACTTTTACGTTTTTCAAAAAGTTTTTTCCTAATAGTAGAACAATGCCTTTCAAAATGAGATTGTAATTTGGAGTTTCATTATAACTTGGACACATTACATATAGATTTAAATGAAAAAGTAGGCAAAATAATTTAAAACTGCATTTAATCTATTAAAGATGAAGTGTGAATGTATAAATTTCGCTGCCACGATAAATATTAATTTAAAATTTTCCTGAAAAATCTGGAGGAGTTGACAAGTAGGTGCACTAATACATAAAATAAATAAATGCAGAAGATCATAAGTTGAAACTTATCATTTTTCTAGTAGGTGCAAATTTTATAGGTAATTATACAATTTTGGTTCGATAAATTTAGCTCTAAATTATTTTCCCCGTGCCTTTGCACTAAAATAATTTAAAGGTTCATATAAGACGTGTTGAATTTTTCAAAGGACAAGTTTGATTTTCCAAACGTGATCCATGTACTACCTATCATGACTACCTTGGGTCTATCTTGTCAATCACAACCTGGGTTTTTTAGGTATATATTCTTGAATTTTTAAAAAGTCATTATGATCAAAATCATTATAAATCAAATGTTAAAAGCATGAAGTTTATAACCATTTTAAATATTCAGGGAAGTCTAAAAGTCGAAGAACTTGGAGGATTGTTACCATTATGGAAAAGGCTGGAACTAAGAGTGGCTTATATTTCGAGGTAAATTTTTTAGAGTTAGCACTATTGACATTTCTGGGGACAGAGCCCTCGCCTCCTAATGAGGTGACCACAGTGCTAACGTAAAATGTCCTCTGAGATAAACGGATCATAATATAGAGTCTTCAAGCAAGTCCCTTTGTGTAAAGCTAACTGTGGGGAAGGGGTGTTTTAAGATTTCTATTTCATGTAAAGCAATTGCGGATTGGTTCCCTCAAAAAAAGTTATCCGTTAAAGCAAAATTCTTCCCAATACTTGATCCAGAAGCTCCCTTGCTTCCCGGATTTGATTCAAAATTACAAGGTTATGAAGTTGAACATTGGTATTCATTCAACGACGGTTATAAAATCTCTTAAGAAAGGAGAATACCTGTCAGTCAATAAATAATGCATAAAACTAAGTGATGAATACAGCCTTACTTTTATTTGTGCTCTTATTTTATTTTTGCTATGGTTTTCTGCTTTGTCTATTAATACACACAGAAAAAACGTACGATTTACTGAACTTTAAGCTTCTCTTATCTAATTTGCACTTCAATTTTCCTAGCATCAATCATCTCATTTTAATAAAAGTTTTATCTAAAACAGCTATAAATATCTTCTGTTTATTTAAATTAAAAAAAGTCACATTCTTGAATAAAAATAGGGAAATCAATGATAAAAATACAAAAGAAAAACTTTTTTGAAAGAATATTTTAAGAAAAAAAAACAATGCTTAATTCAAAATTATTTTTAAAAAATTGACTTATAAAGTAAAAAATACAATGAAAGAACACTCACGAGAAAATTCACACAAAAATTATGTCCTATTGTAGAAGTCTTTCTACTGATTTATTCTTTTTCAAATTTAACTCATTTTGGGAATATGCTCTATTTTTAAGAAACATACAGAGTGGTTACTTTTCAAAATCAAAACATTCGGGTACACCATAATATAGTACATATCATCTTTTTGTGGGCAAAAATTAATCAAAAACATTAATGAGGAATATCCAAGAGAATTGAGGTTACCACATGAACGTCCGCAATGTAGCGATTTGGTTTGTCTTAACATTTTTCAAAATGAAAAGTGATTAATCAAATAACGCGTTGCTTAAGAAAATAAAACTATAAAAAAAATTTAATGGTTTTTATTGTTACGCAATTTCTATTTTATAAACAGCATATAGCTCAAGTAAGTCATTTTTAATCAGAATTTGAAGTCTACGATCACAATTGCTGCCTGTCTCAAATTTGTAACTTTCTACTCGATATTTTTATGAAAGCAAATAAAGAAAGCTCTAAAAACTTGCATTCACTAAGCAGATGTAAAATGAGTGTAGAGTCGCTGTTATTCGAGACCAACACAGTAAAATCCTACTTAAAAAAAATTATGACATTGCATTTAACCTTATATTGTAAGTAATTTTCTTTAATTTAAAGCTATAGATAGTACCTCGATATAATTATAATTGCTAACTCCACAGTCTCAGATTACGTTTTGTACAATGGTCGACCAAAATATTTAAACGGGGAAATATATATATATATATATATATATATA